>NC_041385.1:345903819-345952135 GCF_002162155.2 Triticum dicoccoides
AAACCAACCCTATCTCTTGTTTCCCCACACATGCGGACTCTAAAAACAGCCTATACTTATGTATTTCGAAATTACATGGGCCTGGCCCAATAATAAGGTGACGTAGCACCTAGAATAGCCTCTAGACGAAATTTATGAAGTTGCATCTTGTACATTAAGTCCAAAGCTTCATTCACTCCTTATGGTGGCTTCAAAGTCCTGAAATCATCACTTGTAACTCCGTTCTTGTTCCCCTTATGCATGCCATCAACCCCATGCTTGTTCTTGCTCCAATGTCCATCCTTCTCCAAGCTAGGCCCTTCATTTGTAAGCAAAACAAATGTATCCAATTTAGGCAGCATCGTATTCTCATGAACATTAGAATCATTACCAAGAAACGAAAGTACCTGGTAATTTAATTGGCGTGCGCGAGCTCTAGTAATTGGTCCATTATATGTAACAGTAGGGCCTGTGGGCGTAATAATGGTATTGATGTCCTCATCATCCTCCCCTTCTTGAAATGAAGTCGTCCTCGACGGAAGTTCATATTCCTCACCCAAATAAGGCTTCAAATCTGCAATGTTAAAAGTGGGACTAACTACAAAATCTGCAGGTAGCTCAAGTTTATATGCATTATCATTTATTTTCTCTAACACCTTAAAAGGATGATGCGAAGAATCCCTCGCTCATCCCCATGGACATATCTACATCTCCCTCAACACCACTTGGACCCATTACAAGAGCTAGAGCAAAGGTTATCGAAGATAAGGTGAACTCGCTCCTTTCCGAACTTCCTCTCTCTACTCACGAGACTTGGCTACTACCTCATATGGACACTCTGTGTGTGACAACTACACCCAATGGCCAAGGTGGCATGGACGCCAAGAATGGACAATAAGAAGAAAGGACGTTTGGGAAGCTACAGGCACCGGACGACCGGCCGGTCTCGGACGTCCGGGCCCTGGGATATGCTACAGCGAGGGAAGGAAGACAGGACAGAGCTACAGGCACCGGACGAACGGCCCTGTCCGGACGTCCGACAACTCCCAGGGCCACGGACGACCGACGCCCTCCGGACGTCCGGCAACTGGACACCCGAGAAGAAATTAACGGAAGACCGAAGCCACCAGAAGACCGGTCGACCGGGACCAGAACCGAATTTACGGAGGTCCGACAGCCCCGGACGTCCGAACCGTCCTGAAGCTCCGGACGTCCGACACCTTCCGGACGTCCGACGCCTGTGTCGTGATTTCGTGTTGGGCCGCAGCCCATGTACCCCTTGGACCCCCTAGACTATATATACTCTTTCTTCCCCACCTTTCTAGGTAAGCACGTGGCATTAGCTTTTATTTGCGCAAATTAGGAAATCTATCCTTACGCAAATGTAACCAAACAAGGTCTCCAGGTGCAAACACAACATGTTTTCTACCCTTATCTCCAGCAAGTTTATATTTAGCATTCATACGCTCAATGTTTTCCTTAGTTAACTCATGCATTTTTAAAATCAATTCAGCACGTTCTTTAGCATCAAAATTAACCTTCTCCGAAGATGGAAGAGGCAAAAAATCAATAGGTGCACGAGGTAAGAAACCATACACAATTTCAAAAGGGCACATCTTAGTAGTAGAATGCAATGAACAATTATAAGCAAATTCAATATGAGGCAAGCATTCTTCCCACATTTTCTTATTATTCTTCAAAACATCCCTAAGCATAGTAGACAATGTTCTATTGACTACTTCAGTTTGTCCATCAGTTTGGAGGTGACAAGTAGTACTAAAAATCAGTTTAGTCCCCAACTTAGCCCATAAACATCTCCAAAAGTGGCTAAGAAATTTAGTATCACGATCTGAAACAATAGTATTTGGCACACCATGCAAGCGAATAATTTCATGAAAGAACAAATCACCAACATTAACAGCATCATCGCTTTTATGACACGGTATAAAGTGTGCCATTTTCGAGAATCTATCCACGACAACAAATATGCTATCCCTCCCCTTCTTTGTTTGAGGTAAACCTAAAACAAAGTCCATAGATATATCCTCCCAAGGAACACTAGGTACAGGCAAAGGCATATATAAACCATGAGGATTGAGTCGTGACTTAGCTTTTTGACATGTAGTCCAGCAAGCAACAAAACGCTCAACATCCCGTCTCATCTTTGGCCAAAAGAAATGTGTAGCAAGTATGTCCTCTGTCTTCTTCATGCCAAAGTGTCCCATTAATCCTCCTCCGTGCGCCTCCTGCACCAAAAAAAGACGAACGGAGCTAGCTGGAGTGCATAGCTTGTTAGCACAAAACACAAATCCATCGTTAACGACGAACTTGTTCCATGTTCTACCTTCTTTACAATTCTGCAATACATCTTTAAATTCAGCATCATGCACATATTGATCTTTGATGGTCTCCAAACCAAATATTTTAAAGTCAAGTTGTGAAAGCATAGTATAACGATGAGACAATGCATCAGCAATAACATTTTCTTTACCCTTCTTGTGTTTAATGACATAAGGGAAAGTCTCAATGAATTCAACCCATTTAGCATGTCTACGGTTCAGTTTTGCTTGACTTTTAATGTGTTTCAAAGATTCATGATTAGAATGTATAACAAATTCTTTGGGCCATAAATAATATTGCCATGTTTCTAAGGTCCGAACAAGAGTATATGATTCTTTATCATAAGTAGAATAGTTCAGATTATGCCCAGTCAATTTTTCAGAAAAGTATGCAACAAGTTTGCCATCTTGTAATAACACACCTCCTAATCCAATTCCACTAGCATCACATTCAAGCTCAAAAGTCTTATTAAAATCAAGAAGTTGGAGTAAAGGAGCATGTGTCAACTTATCTTTCAATATCGTCAAGGCTTCTTCCTGTGCGGTACCCCAAACAAAAGGCACATCCTTCATTGTAAGCTCGTTGAGAGGTGCAGCAATGGTGCTAAAATCTCTCACAAAACGCCTATAGAAACCAGCGAGTCCAAGAAAACTCCGCACTTGTGTGACCGTCTTGGGCTGCGGCCAACTCTCAATAGCTTCAATCTTGGCTTTATCAACTTCAATTCCCTGTGGAGTAACAATAGAGCCAAGAAAAGATTCTCGGTCGGTGCAAAAGGTGCACTTCCAAAGGTTACCAAACAAATGTGCATCACGTAGAGCAATAAAAACAGCACGTAAATGTTCCAAATGTTCTTCCAAAGATTTTCTATAAATCAGTATATCACCAAAATAGACTACCGCAAATCGTCCAATGAAAGCACGTAAAATTTTGTTCATTAGTCTCATGAAAGTACTAGGTGCATTAGTTAACCCAAAAGGCATGACTAACCACTCATATAAACCAAACTTAGTTTTAAATGTTGTTTTCCATTCATCTCCCAATTTCATATGAATTTGATGGTATCCACTACGCAAATCAACTTTAGAGAATATTGTAGAGCCACTCAATTCATCAAGCATATCATCCAGCCTAGGAATAGGATAATGATAACGAATAGTAATATTATTAATGCCTCTACAATCAACACACATACGCGACGTACCATCCTTTTTAGGCACTAGTATAATAGGAACAGCATAAGGACTAAGAGATTCGCATATATAACCTTTGTCGAGCAGCTCCTGTACTTGACGCATTATCTCCTTCGTCTCCGCTGGATTGGTACAGTATGGTGCACGGTTGGGTAGCGATGCACCGCGAATTAAGTCAATTTGATACTCAATCCCTCGAATAGGTGGTAATCCCTGTGGCACATCTTGTGGGAAGACGTCAGCGAACTCCTGCAAAATGTTAGTGACAGTAGGGGGCAAAGAAGAAGGCACGTTCTCGAATGAAAATAGTACCTCTTTGCACACAAAAGCATAGCAAACAGATTTGCTAAAATCTAGCTCATCAATATCAGATTTGGTGGCAACTAAATATGCACTTTTCAATTTAATTTCAGAAGCAACACTAGATGGTTTATTATTAGGCTTCATTTGTTGCTCAAATTCTTTTGCCACAATCTTATTTTCACTCTTATTTTTCTCCTGTTTTGCTTTATTAGCTCTATTAATATCATCTTTCAAAATGGAATCATGACTCATAGGAAGCAAAGTAATATTTTTATCCTTATGAACAAGAGTATACTGATTGTTTGTACCATGGTGTATAGAATTTTTATCAAATTGCCATGGTCTACCAAGTAATAAGGAACATGTTTGCATAGGTACCACATCACAATCAACATAATCAGCATATGTAGAGATACTAAAATGCACCCGAACAGTACGTGTTACCTTAACCTTGCCGCTGTTGTTGAACCATTGGATGTAGTAAGGATATGGATGTGGTCTTGTGGTGAGAGATAGCTTCTCCACCATCTCCATGCTAGCCAAGTTGTTGCAGCTCCCTCCATCTATGATGACGCAAATAGAACGTTCCTTCACAACTCCCTTTGTATGGAACAAATTATGCCTCCGATTTTGCTCAGCTTGTGTAACCTGCACATTCAAAACACGTTGAGCAACTAAACATTCATACCTGTCAACATCTTCAGCAGCCATGTATTGCGTCTCATGATCAGAATCATCTCCACCGTGTTGTTCATGTGTAATAAGGGCCAAAGTCTCCTCATCATAGTCACTAGCGGACTCATACCCACCATCCTCAGTAGCAATCATCACACGTTGAGATTTGCATTCTCTCACAAAATGTCCTCTTCCCTTACAACGACGACAAATAATATCACTTGTGTGCCCTGTTGACGCCATGGAAGAAGAAGAGCTCTATGCAGGCCCAGCAGGTGTGCTCTTGGCAGATAGTGGTGGTTGTGCCTGCTTTCTTGTATCACGGTTGGAGATGGCACCTGAAAGAGGTGATGGTGTAGTGGAAGTAGATGATGCACGTGGTGTCCATGATGAAGGTCGACCTGTGGAAAAGTTAGTTCGTGCCAATGCATGTCGATCCTGCACTTCACGTTCAGCTCTACAAGAAAGATGGTATAAACGAGTGATATTAGTATACTCCTTATACTCTAGAATGGTCTGAATCTCTCTATTTAATCCACCCTTAAAACGTGCAAGCATAGCTTCATTCTCCTCAACAATACCACATCTAATCAAGCCAGTTTGTAATTCCTGATAATATTCTTCTACAGAAGTTTTTCCTTGTCTTAAACGCTGCAATTTTTGAAGTAATTCACGTTGATAATATGGTGGAGCCCAACGAGTACGCATAGCAGTTTTCAAAGCAGCCCAAGTAGCTGGAACATGATATAATCTACAATGTTCAGACCAGCAAACACATGCAAAGCTAGTGAAAGCACAAACAGCAGCAGGAACACGTCTCTCCTTAGGATTTTGTAAACATGTAAATCGTTATTCAGTTTCTAACTCCCAAGTAAGATATATATCAGGAACATATCTACCCTCAAATGGTGGAATATTCAATTTTAGTTTAGGGAGATGGTCATGATCTCGTACCTGAGGGGGAGCCCTAACATTGCCATTATTTGCATGTGGACGACCTGGTGGTTGTGGTGCTGGTGGTTGCACGTAGTTCTGATTTTGATCAACTTCATCCTCACAATCTCCCACATAATCATCCTCCTCCGCATCAGCAGCAGGAGTCACAGAAGTATCAACAGCAGCACCAACAGTTTGGCCAAGCGCAAGTGGGACACGGCTCGCTCGGCAGAGGGCTATTTCGCGATGTGGAGGTAGTCGTTGTTGTTGTTGTTGTAGAGGTGCGTTAGGTGCAGCCGTTGGTGGTGGTGGAAGACGCAACAGCAATTCATTAAACTTGTTATCGAGCTTTGTTTCGAACTTCTTCTCCATGCCATCTATCTTCTCCATGGCATCTTCAAATCTGTTTAGCACATCTTGCACCTGTCCACTCATCATTTGTTGAAATTTATCATGCAACTCCTTATTCATCATGTTCTCCCAGTCAGTCTTGTCAGCTTGTGATCCTGGCATGGTTAGCAGCAATAGAAACACACAAGAATATGATCCTACAGACTACTAACAAGAGGTGGTGGTGGGTGTCACAAATCCGTCAAGCAAATCTCAAATTCTTACTAGTTCTTACCCAGCAGCAGGCGGTGATCGGAAACCGTTGTAGTCAAAACTCTCAAAGCTTGGATAGAGTGATTACCAGGGAGAGTCAAATGCACGACGTAGATGTATGTGGAGTTGGGAAGGCTTATAATATGGTAGCAAAAAGGGTCAGCAATAATCAATTCAGAGATGCAAAGTTGAATAAACGCTCAACGACGGTACTATGCTGGTCCTAGGCTAGACTTTGCTAGAGACGCGAGCCTAGAACACTAACAAAATCACGGCACGGCACGTAAATAAGGGAGGAGCACACTCTGAATTTTCTCTCTCTTTTTTTTCTTTGTTTTTTGCTCCGCAACAATTTTCGAAAAAGTCTACAAATGGTCTAAAAACTGCCTAGCCATAATTTTCCAGACTTAGTTTTTTTAAAACTGGAACTATTTTTCTTCTACGGATGGCTCAGAAGTTGGGGAGTCCTCCGCTGTCACGGCTCGGAGTATCGCGTGATCTGGAAATCGAGAACAAAGCAACAATTACTGGACTCGGACTAGGACTAGTGGCGGAGATGAATCTGGTGGAAACTTGGACTGGTGGCGGATATATGCAGGGCGGTGGAACACGGACTGGTGGCGAATCTGTGATGGAGGTGGACTCGGATTAGCGTGATGGCGGCGGATATGTGGTATATGGTAGCGGCGATGACGGTGGTGGTATATGGCAGCGGTGATGACGATCGTGCGGCGGCGGCGTGACAACTTGTGAACAGAACTCGAAACTCTAAAGTACTAGACGCTAGGACCAGCAACTTGACACGACGATGCAACCGCAAATTCAACAAAGAAAATACAGAAAAGACTATCCAAAGGCTCAGATTGGTTCGGATATGATGAATTAACCCTAATTTGTTTTTCTTTTTTTGGCTTTTTCGTGAACTGTAGGTATGAAAAATAGATTGGTTCTTTTTTTGGCTTTTTCGCGGACTGTAGGTATGAAAAACTGTAAAATCTCACCGAGCAACCTGTAAATCTGATACCACTTGATACAGGCAAAGGTGTCCCGTCTTTCAATGAGATGGTGGCTATCGTTTTGGATGAAGTCGACTTTGACGATCCGACTACGAACGTGCGAGGACGTCGCGCCTTAGCAATCGCTAAACCAACTCCGAGAGGTTATTGACCACGCCGGAGCACAATCAACCTGACCACGAAGGTCTGTTTCCTGCAGGAAAACGAAGAACAAGCAAGAAACTAAGATTGCAATCTGGATATTGCGAATATAAGAGGAAAGCTTTATTGATCAAGGTGGGGTTCTGTGACACCTTTGTCTGGTCGTTGAACACAAACGAAGTACGCGAAGTTGCAGCTATGGCGAACTTTTAATCTAAACAAAACCCAAAGTATAAATGGTGCCCTAAGGGCTGTATATATGGAGGAAGAGGGGGGGGGGGGAATTTCGTGGCCCTTGGGGAAGGGGTCCGAAACCAACCCTATCTCTTGTTTCCCCACACATACGGACTCTAAAAACAGCCTATACTTATGTATTTCGAAATTACATGGGCCTGGCCCAATAATAAGGTGACGCGGCACCTAGAATAGCCTCTAGACGAAATTTATGAAGTGGCATCTTGTACATTTCGTCCAAAGCTTCATTCACTCCTTATGGTGGCTTCAAAGTCCTGAAATCATCACTTGTAACTCCGTTCTTGTTCCCCTTGGGCATGCCATCAACTCCATGCTTGTTCTTGCTCCAATGTTCATCCTTCTCCAAGCCAGGCCCTTCATTTGCAAGCAAAACAAATGTATCCAATTTAGGCAGCCTCATATTCTCATGAACATTAGAATCATTACCAAGAAACGAAAGTACCTGGAAATTTAATTGGCGTGCGCGAGCTCAACTAATTGGTCCATTATATGTAACAGTAGGGCCTGTGGGTGTAACAATGGTATTGATGTCCTCATCAGCACACCATGCAAGCGAATAATTTCACGGAAGAACAAATCAGCCACATTAACAGTATCATCGCTTTTATGACATGGTATAAAGTGTGCCATTTTTGAGAATCTATCCACGACAACATATATGCTATCCCTCCCCTTCTTTGTTCGAGGTAAACCTAAAACAAAGTCCATAGATATATCCTCCCAAGGAACACTAGGTATAGGCAAAGGCATATATAAACCATGAGGATTGAGTCGTGACTTAGCTTTTTGACATGTAGCACAATGAGCAACAAAGTGCTGAACATCCCGTCTCATCTTTGGCCAAAAGAAATGTGTAGCAAGTACGTCCTCCGTATTCTTCACGCCAAAGTGTCCCATTAGTCCTCCTCCATGCGCCTCTTGCAACAACAAAAGACAAACGAAGCTAGTTGGAATGCATTGCTTGTTATCACGGAACACAAATCCATCATTAACGATGAACTTGTTCCATGTTCTTCCTTCTTTACAATTCTGCAATACATCTTTAAAATTAGCATCATGCACATATTGATCTTTGATGGTCTCCAAATCAAATATTTTGAAGTCAAGTTGTGAAAGCATAGTATAGCGACGAGACAACGCATCAGCAATAACATTTTCTTTTCCATTCTTGTGTTTAATGACATAAGGGAAAGTCTCAATGAATTCAACCCATTTAGCATGTCTACCATTCAGTTTAGCTTGACTTTTAATATGTTTCAAAGATTCATGATCAGAGTGTATAACAAATTCTTTGGGCCATAAATAATGTTGCGATGTTTCTAAAGTCCGAACAAGAGCATATAATTCTTTATCATAAGTAGAATAATTCAGACTAGGCCCACTCAATTTTTCAGAGAAGTATGCAACAGGTTTGCCATCTTGTAATAACACACCTCCTAATCAAATTCCACTAGCATCATATTCAAGCTCAAAAGTCTTATTAAAATCAGGAAGTTGGAGTAAAGGAGCATGTGTCAACTTATCTTTCAATACCGTGAAGGCTTCTTCCTGTGCGGTACCCCAAACAAAATGCACATCTTTCTTTGTAAGCTCATTGAGAGGTGCAGCAATGGTGCTGAAATCTCTCACAAAACGCCTATAGAATCCAGCGAGGCCAAGAAAACTCCTCACTTGTGTGGCCATTTTGGGCTGCGGCCAACTCTCAATAGCTTCAATCTTGGCTTTATCAACTTCAACTCCCTGTGGAGTAACAACATAGCCAAGAAAAGACACTCGGTTGGTGCAAAAGGTGCACTTCCCAAGGTTACCAAACAAATGTGCATCACATAGAGCAATAAAAACAACACGTAAATGTTCCAAATGTTCCTCCAAAGATCTACTATAAATCAATATGTCATCAAAGTAAACTACCACAAATTGTCCAACGAAAGCATGTAAAATTTCGTTCATTAATCTCATGAAAGTACTAGGTGCATTAGTTAACCCAAAAAAGCATGACTAACCACTCATATAATCAAAACTTAGTTTTAAATGTTGTTTTCCATTCATCCCCCAATTTCATATGAATTTGATGGTATCCACTACGCGAATCAACTTTGGAGAATATTGTAGAGCCACTCAATTCATCAAGCATATCATCTAGCCTAGGAATAGGATGACGATAACCAATAGTAATATTATTAATGCCTCTACAATCAACACACATACGCGATGTACCATCCTTTTTCGGCACTAGAATAATAGGAACAACACAAGGACTAAGGGATTCGCGTATATAACCTTTGTCGAGAAGCTCTTGTACTTGACGCATAATCTCCTTCGTCTCCTCTGGATTGGTACGGTATGGCGCACGGTTTGGCAGTGAAGCACCGGGAATTAATTCAATCTGATGCTCAATCCCTCTAATAGGCGGTAATCTTGGTGGCACGTCTTGTGGAAAGACGTCAGCGAACTCCTGCAAAATGTTAGTGACAGCAGGAGGCAAAGAGGAAGGCACGTCCTCGAATGAAAATAATGCCTCTTTGCACACAAAAGCATAGCAAACAGATTTGCTGAAATCTAGCTCATCAATATCAGATTTGGTGGCAAATAAACATACACTTTTCAATTTAATTTCAGAAGCAACACTAGATGGTTTATTATTAGGCTTCATTTGTTGCTCAAATTCTGTTGCCACAATCCGATTTTCACTCTTATTCTGCTCCTGTTTTGCTTTATTAGCTCTATTAATATCATCTTTCAAAATGGAATCATGAGTCATAGGAAGCAAAGTAATATTTTTATCCTTATGAACAAGAGTATACTGATTATTTCTACCATGGTGTATAGAATTTTTATCAAATTGCCGTGGTCTACCAAGTAATAAGGAACATGCATGCATAGGTACCACATCACAATCAACATAATCAGCATATGTAGAGATACTAAAATGCACACGAACAGTACGTGTTACCTTAACCTTGCCGCTGTTGTTGAACCATTGGATGTAGTAAGGATGTGGATGTGGTCTTGTGGTGACAGAGAGCTTCTGCACCATCTCCATGCTAGCCAAGTTGTTGCAGCTCCCTCCGTCTATGATGACGCGCACAAAACGTTCCTGCACAACTCCGTTTGTATGGAACAATTTATGCCTCTGATTTTGCTCAGCTTGTGTGACCTACACACTCAAAACACGTTGAGCAACTAAACATTCATACCCGTCAGCATCTTCAGGACCCATGTATTGCGTCTCATGATCAGAATCATCTCCACCGTGTTCTTCACGTGTAATAAGAGCCAACGTCTCCTCATCATAGTCACTACCGGACTCATACCCACCATCCTCAGTAGCAATCATCACACGTTGAGATTTGCATTCTCTCGCATAATGACTTCTTCCCTTACAACGACGACAAATAATATCACTTGTGTGCCCAGTTGTGCCATGGAAGAAGAAGAGCTCTATGTAGGCCCGACAGGTGCGCTCTTCGCAGATAGTGGTGGTTGTGCCTGCTTTCTTGTATCACGGCTAGAGGTGGCACCTAATGGAAGTGCTGGTACAGTGGAAGTAGAGGATGCACGCGGTGTCCATGATGAAGGTTGACCTGCAGAAAAGTTAGTTCACGCCAATGCTTGTCGATCCTGCACTTCACGTTCAGCTTTACAAGCAAGATGGAATAAACGAGTGATATTAGTATACTCCTTATACTCTAGAATGGTCTGAATCTCTCTATTTAATCCACCCATAAAATGTGCAAGTATAGGTTCATTCTCCTCAACAATACCACAACTAATCATGCCAGTTTGTAATTCCTGATAATATTCTTCTACAGAATTTTTTCCTTGTCTCAAACGCTGCAATTTTTGAAGCAATTCACGTTGATAATATGGTGGAACCCAACAAGTACGCATAGCAGTTTTCAAAGCAGCCCAATTAGCTGGAATAGGATATAATCAACAATGTTCAGACCACCAAACACATGCAAAACTAGTGAAAGCACAAACAGCAGTAGGAACACATCTCTCCTCAGGATATTGTAAACATGTAAATTGTTGTTCAGTTTCTAACTCCCAAGTAAGATATATATGAGGAACATATCTACCCTCAAATGGTGGAATATTCAGTTTCAACTTAGGAAGATGGTCATGATCTCGTACCTGAGGGAGAGCCCTACCATTGTGATTATTTGCATGTGGACGACCTGGTGGTTGTGGTGCTGGTGGTTGTACCTAGTTCTGATTTTGATCAACCTCATCCTCGTAATCTCCCGCATAATCATCCTCCGCATCAGCAGCAGGAGCCACAGAAGTATCAACAATAGCACCAACAGTTTGGCCGTGCTGAAGAAGGACACGGCTCGCTTGGCGGAGGGCTGTTTCGCGACGTGGAGGTAGTTGTTGTTGTTGCAGAGGTGCGGCAGGTGCAGTCGACGGAAGACGCGCAAGCAGTTCATTAAATCTGTTATCGAGCTTTGTTTCGAACGTATTCTCAAGGCCAGTGATCTTCTCCATGGCCTCTTCAAAATTGTTCAGCACATCTTGCACCTGTTCAGTCATCATTTGCTGAAACTTATCATGAAGCTCCTTGTTCGTGAAGTTCTCCCAGTCAATCTGTTCGGCTTGTGATCCTGGCATGGTTAGCAGCAATAGAAACACACAAGAATATGATCCTACAGACTACTAATAAGTGGTGGTGGTGGGTGTCACAAATCCGTCAAGCAAAACTCAAATTCTTACCAGTTCTTACCCAGCAGCAGGCGGTGATCGGCAACCGTTGTAGTCAAAACTCTCAAAGCTTGGATAGAGCAATTACTAGGGAGAGTCAAACACACGACGTAGATGTATGTGGAGCTGGGAAGGCTTATAATATGGTAGCAAAAAGGATCAGCAATAATCAACTCAGAGATGCAAAGTTGAATAAACGCTCAACGACGATACTCTGCTGGTCCTAGGCTAGACCGTGCTAGAGATGCGAGCCTAGAACACTAACAAAATCACGGCGCTGCACGTAAACAAGGGAGAAGCACACTCTGGAATTTTTTTGACAATTTTTTTTGACAATTTTTTTTGACAAAATCATGGCGAGTGTCTCAAAACTCTTCCCAGGTCAAACTGACAAGATGGGCACGAAATTTTTTTGACAACTTTTTTCAGAAATCAGGGCAGCGACGACGAAAAAGTGCGACAAAAAATCACTATGATGGCGAGTGTCTCAAAACACTCACTGGGACCTAAAAATAGGATAGGGAAAAAATATTTTCGGTCGCCGAAATTTTTGCCTAAAAACTGCCCAGGGGTCTCTCGACTCTTTTTTTTCGAAACCTACTCAGGCAAGGAAACACAAATCAGAAATTAGATGGATCTCGAAAACAAACCTAATATGCAAGGAACTCGAATTGGTGGTGGATATATGGTGGTGGTATATGGCAGCGGTGGTAGTATATGGACATGGATCGGGGCGGTATATGGATACGGATTGGTGGTGGTATATGGATACGGATTCGGAACGGTGGTGGTAGGTGGTAGGGGCGATGATGATGGTGCGCTGGCAGCGTGACAATTTATGACCAGAACTTGAAACTCTAAAAGACTAGACGCTAAGACCAGCAACTTGACGCGACGATGCAACCGCAAATTCAACAAAGCAAAATACTAAAAAGACTATGCAAAGGCTCAGACTGGTTCGGATAGGATGAACTAACCCTAATTTTTTTGGCTTTTTCGTGGACTATAGGTATGAAGAACATACTCGATCTAAACTACGAAAAACTATAAAATCTCACCGAGCAACCTGGAAATCTGATACCACTTGATAGAGGCAAAGGTGTCCCATCTTTCGATGAGATGGTGGCTCTCATTTTGGTGGAAGTCAACTTTGAGGATCCGACTACGAAAGTGCGAGGACGTCGCGCCTTAGCAATCGCTAAACCAACTCCGAGAGGTTATTGACCACGCCGGAGCACGATCAACCTGACCACAAAGATCTATTTCCTGCAAACAAACGAAGAACAAGCAAGAAACTAAGATTGCAATCTGGATATTGCAAATAACAGAGGAAAGCTTTATTAATGAAGGTGGGGTTCTGTGACGCCTTTGTCTGGTCGTTGAACACAAACAAAGTACGCGAAGTTGCAGCTATGGCGAACTTTTAATCTAAACAAAACCCAAAGTCTAAACGACGTCCTAAGGGCTCTATATATGGAGGAAGAGGGGGGAATTTCGTGGCCCTTGGGAAGGGGTTCCAAACCAACCCTATCTCTTGTTTCCCCACACATACGGACTCTAAAAACAGCCTATACTCAAGTATTTCGAAAATACATGGGCCAGGCCCAATAATAAGGTGATGCAACACCTAGAATAGCCTCTGGATGAAAGTAATGAAGTAGCATCTTGTATATTTCGTCCAAGGCTTCATGCACTCATTATGGTGGCTTCAACGTCCTGAAATCATCACTTGTAACTCCGTTCTTGTTCCCCTTGCACATGCCATCATCTCCATGCTTGTTCTTGCTCCAATGTTCATCCTTCTCCAAGCTAGGCCCTTCATTTGTAAGCAAAACAAATATATCCAATTTAGGCAGCATCATATTCTCATGAACATTAGAATCATTACCAAGAAACGAAAGTACCTGGTAATTTAATTGGCGTCCGCGAGCTCTAGTAATTGGTCTAGTATGTATAGCAGCAGGGGCTGTGGGTGTAACATTGGTATTGATGTCCTCATCAAATTACTAGAGCTCGTGCACGCCAATTAAATTATCAGGTACTTTCGTTTCTTGGAAATGTTTCTAACGTTCATGAGAATATGATGCTGCCTAAATTGGATACATTTGTTTTGCTTACAAATGAAGGGCCTAGCTTGGAGAAGGATGAACATTGGAGCAAGAACAAGCATGGAGATGATGGCATGCACAAGGGGAACAAGAACGGAGTTACAAGTGATGATTTCAGGACATTGAAGCCGCCATAATGGGTGCATGAAGCCTTGGACGAAATATACAAGATGCCACTTCATAAATTTTGTCCAGGGGCTATTCTAGGTGCTGCGTCACCTTATTATTGGGCCAGGCCAATGTAATTTGGAAATACATAAGTATAGGCTATTTTTAGAGTCCGTATGTGTGGGGAAACAAGAGATAGGGTTGATTTCGGACCCCTCCACCAAGGGACACGAAATCCCCCCCCTCTTCCTCCATATATACAGCCCTTAGGGCACCGGCAGACCTTGGGTTTTGTTTATATTAAAGTTCGCCATAGCTGTAACTTCGCGTATTTCGTTTGTGTTCAACGACTAGTCAAAGGCGTCACAGAACCCCACCTTGATCAATAAAGCTTTCCTTTTATATTCGCAATATCGAGATTGCAATCTTAGTTTCTTGCTTGTTTTTCGTTTGCCTGCAGGAAACAGACCTTCGTGGTCAGGTTGATCGTGCTCCGGTGTGGTCAATAACCTCTCGGAGTTGGTTTAGCTATTCCTAAGGAGCAACGTCGTCGCATGTTTGTAGTGGATCGTCAAAGTCGACTTCCTCCAAAACTATAGCCACCATCTCATCGAAAGACGGGACACCTTTGCCTCTATCAAGTGGTATCAGATTTCCAGGTTGCTCGATGAGATTTTATAGTTTTTCATAGTTTAGATCGAGTCTGTTCTTCATACCTATAGTCCACGTGTTGGGGATATAACTATTTGTGTAAGTCGCCTAGGAGGGGCCGGGTTACGCAAAGAAGACTCCCCAGAAAGAAGCCCAAGACCAAGCATGAACATGGCGGTTCAGTAAAGGGTTTAAGGCCCAGAGGCGACTTAAGGCCTGTCGTAGTAAAACCGCCATAATGGCATGACTTGTATCGTAAGGTAGATTTAACTAGTCACCGAGCCGGACACTGTTTATAAGCCGGCCGGGACTCTGTAAGCCGCAGGGCGTCAACCTGTGTTAATAAGGCGACGACCGGCCGGCGGCTTAGGGCAAGAAACAACTCATGAGAGCCGGGCATAGCATATCTTGCTCCCTGGCCATTGAAACATCAATCAATATCAACCCAACTAGACGTAGGCCTTACCTTCACCGTAAGGGGCCGAACTAGTATAAACCTCTCGTGTCCTTTGTCCCGATTAACCCCTTCAAGCTTCCTAGTTGTGATGGCTCCACAACTAAGTCCTTTCACGAGGACATCTGACGTGACAATTCCACGACAGTTGGCGCCCACCGTGGGGCCAGCGCCGGTGGATTTGAGTTCTTGAAGGGCAACTTCGAAGGGCTCAAGGGATACGTAGTGGGCCGGATGACCAAGAGTAGTCGCGGCAAGATCTACATCGACAATGAAGGATGGGGCCCCGACGCCGGGTCAATTGAGTACGGGTACCGGGTCCCCTTCGGCGGAATCCACGTCTTCATCGGTCGGATCAGTGAACCGGGCCCTGAGCCGGACAACTGCACCGACCTCGTCGAGACGACTCAGCGTGCGAGAAAGGCCCGAGTTCAACCCGTCATGAAGCATGCCTTTGTGGGCTGCATCCACGGAGAGGAACTTTCTGAAGGATCTAAAGATGCTGGTGAGACGGCCGTCCTCTCGGACGGTGATTCGTCCGCCGGTTCAACATATTCACTATACCAAGTGCAAGACAGCGTGCTTGGGGGCTGTTCTGATGGCACTAGTATTCCGGACCCCTGTGAGCCGCCAAGATGGGCAGGAGTCTTCATGGCTAGGACTCAACCCGGCCAAAATTCTACAGCCGCTACAGCAATAACATCCGGGACAGGAGCAGCCGGGGCAGGAGGCCCTGTGCGCCCGCTGGCTCAGGTGCTGATAGATCTCATTGACAAGCTTATGGCCCTGTTAACCGCCACGGTTATTCGTGCAAATAAAGATGAGCATGACACAGAGGTGGCACAGGTGCGTGAGGAGATAGCTCAGGCCAAGGAGGCCTTGGCAGCTGAGGACACTAGGTTAGCCACAGAGCGGGCGGCTCTAGATGCACGGGCACAGCAGCTACAGTCAGAAGATTACCAGCTCACGATGAGCCTAAACGCATCCAATGAGGTGATGAGGAGGAAACATCAGAAATCCCAGTCCCGTTTACCTCCGGTTTTTGATCCTCGAAATCTTTTTGCTACACCCGAAGCCGGTCCTAGTAACCCGCCAGATGCAAATCAATTTATGACAGCCGGAACAGGAGGACCGGCTCAGCCTCGGGAGATGGCACCTCCTCATGGGTGTATGGCTCTGCCCCGTTATGTGCCGATACCACCGGGTCACTTTTCCTACCCCATGGAAAACTTAATTGGGGCATCGGCGCGCTTGGCGGCTCTTCCCGTGGACGGTGATGACCCGACAGCGGTGGAGACCCGGAGGGTCAGGGAATTTCTCCAGACGGCCCTGGCTCAGCAAGAGACTTATTCTTACAGCTAGGTTAGGATTCATTCGACTCCTCCGCCTTGGTTAGCGCCGCCTCGTCAAAACCGGAGTCCGAGGTATAATAGGCACATGGAGTCTGAAGCTTTGTCAAGCAACGCCCAGCGCCGTAACCAACCCGGTGGCTATAATCCGGTACAAGACCGAGTACAACAGGAGAACGAGCGGGCCGCTCAGCTAGCGGCTCAACATACGGCTCATCAAGATTTCCCAGAGTATCCGACGACTTCCATTGAGACAGGAGTAGCCACTAGAACCGGCTGTGTTCCTTGTTTGGTATCGGCTCTGCGTAATGTGCGCCTACCCAAGGACTTCAAGGGACCTCGAAAGGTGCCGAATTACACGGCCGACTTGCAGCCCGGAGCATGGATCGAAAGTTATGAGATGGCCATGGAGCTGTTGGAGGTCAGCGATGCGGCAATGGCTAAGTACTTCACCATGATGTTAGATGGAACGGCCCGGTCTTGGTTAAAGGGTTTGCCACCCAATTCCATTGGTTCATGGGCAGAGTTAAAGGCCCGTTTCATCCAGAACTTCAAAGAACCCTGTAAGCAATCTATGTCGATTGTGGATTTGACGAATTGTAAGCAGGAGGAGGGTGAATCCATGACTCATTGGGTACGCCGGGTCAAGGAGATAATACATTCACCTGAGAAGATGGATGCCGACTCTGCAGTCCTCATGTTGGAGAAGAATTGCCGCTTGATCCACTAAGGCAGAAACTGGGGCGCCTTAAGCGTGGTTGCAACGATATGGGTATGCTGATGGCGGATTTAGTCAAACATGCCGATTATGATAGTACCAAGGATCCCGCGTCTGATGAGGAAAAGACAGGGAAGGGAAAGAAGAACGGCAACAAAAAGGGTCAGCAGCATAACCCGATGAATCAAGGTGGCAATAAGCGTAAGGCGGACGACAACCCGGAGTTTGTAGCCAACGCTAATGCACAAGGTAACAATCAGAGACGTAAGGGCAAGCCGCCCCCTCGATCTGGCGGGTCAGGCCCATCTCTTGAGCAGTTACTTAATGAGCCTTGGCCGAGACACGGCACCCGGGAATGACCTGCCACCCACTTGTGGAAAGATTGTGTAATCATGAAGGCTTTTAAGAATTCCAACGCATTTGGTGACAATTCTGGGTCTGGCGGCGGTTCGGGAGCTGGCCGTTTTCATGGCCCGGGTGGCGGCTCAAATTCTGGCTTTCAGGGACATCAAGGCGTTTATAATCAACAGCAGTCTGGTCAAGGAGAGCAACAGCAGCAGCAGTCGGGTTATCAAAGCCATCCGAAGCAATTGAATAGTGGGCAGTATCACGTGTTTACCACTAGCTTGTGCAAACATGACCAGAAGGTTCATAAGAGGGCCGTGAATTCTGTTGAGCTGGCAGTTCCTTGTTATTTGAGGTGGTCAGAACAGCCCATTGTATGGAGCAGAGAAGAACACCCTCCACAGGTTGATAATCTGGGTCAGTTAGCCTTGGTGGTAGCACCTCAGGTTGGTGGATATAAATTCACAAAGGTACTCATGGACGGAGGTAGCAGCATCAATATCCTCTATTATGAGACCTTTCGACGCATGGGGTTGACTGATAAGAATTTGAGGACATCCAACACTGTTTTCCATGGAGTGGTTCCTGGTAAGTCGGCTTACCCAGTTGGCAAGATTGAACTAGAAGTGGCCTTTGGAGATGAATATGATTCCAGGGCTGAGAAATTGACGTTTGAAGTGGTCAAAATCAGGAGCCCATATCATGCTCTGTTTGGGCGGCCGGCTTATGCTAAGTTCATGGCACGGCCGTGGTACGTTTATTTGCAGCTCAAGATGCCGGGTCACAAGGGCACCATCACTATGCATGGGAGTCGAAAGGTAGCCTTGGAGTGTGAACAAGGCGACGCGGCTTATGCTGAGTCTGCCTGTGCAACGGAAGAGCTCAAATTTTATCAAGACAATGTTGACCCGGCGGATATAACCTCCCTGAAGAAGCCAACTACATAGCATGACCCAGCATTGAAGTTTAAATCGGCCGCTGAGAGAAGCTTGTTGACTTTACCCCAACCGACTCTTCTAAGCAATTCCGCATTAGTACCAATTTGGATCCTAAATAGGAAAGCGCGCTCATCGAGTTCATCCGTGAGAACCGGGACATCTTTGCATGGAAACCTTCTGACATGCCGGATGTACGAGGGAACTCGCTAAGCACACTCTCAATATTGATCCGAAGTATAAGCCGGTCAAGCAGTTTCTTCGACGGTTTAACGAAGAGATACGAAAAGCTATTGTAGAGGAAGTTGCCCGGCTCTTAGCGGCCGTGTTTATTGTTGAAGTTTTTCACCCGGAGTGGTTGGCTAACCCGGTGCTTGTACTCAAGAAGAACGGCACCTGGCGGATGTGTGTGGATTACACGGACTTAAACAAGGCTTTTCCAGCTAATCCCTTTGCTCTCCCCCGTATTGATCAAATCATTGATGCTATGGCGGGTTGTGAACGTTTGAGTTTTTTGGATGCTTACTCTGGTTATCATCAAATCAAAATGGCAGTTAAGGATCAGGAGAAGACGGCTTTCATCACTCCGTTTGGAGCCTTCTGTTATGTATCTATGCCGTTTGGGCACAAGAGTGCTCAGGCGACTTATCAACGATGTGTGCAGAACTGTTTACACGATCAAATCGGGCGTAATGTTCATGCTTACGTGGATGACATCATGGTGAAGTCCAGAGAGAAGGAAACCTTGATATCTGACTTGAAGGAGACCTTTGATAATCTCCGGGTTTATAAGATGATGCTTAACCCGGCCAAGTGTGTGTTTGGTGTACCTGCAGGCAAGCTCTTGGGGTTTCTGGTCTCAAATAGAGGCATTGAAGCTAATCCGGAGAAGATCAAGGTGATTACCTCTCTGGCTAAACCAGCGTGCATCAATGATGTTCAGCGACTGGCAGGTCGTGTTGCTGCTTTAAGCCGGTTCATAAGCTGGTTGGGCGAGAAGGCCCTACCACTGTATCATATGATGAAGAAAACAAACACCTTTGTCTGGAGTGATGCTGCTGATGCTGCCTTTGAAGATTTGAAGAGACAATTGTCAGAGCCACCGATCCTTGCAGCTCCTATTGATAAAGAGCCGTTGCTGTTATATGTGGCTGCTAACTCACGAGCCGTGAGTGTTGCCATTGTGGTAGAGCGTAAGGAAGCTGTCAAGGAGCATCCGGTTCAACGGCCAGTTTATTACATCAGTGAGGTGCTCATTGAGTCTAAAAAAAGGTATCCACATTGGCAGAAACTTGTTTATGGAGTGTTTATGGCAAACCGGAAGTTAAAGCAGTACTTCCAATGTCATCCTATAACTATGGTAAGTTCTGCCCCCTTGGGAGACATCATCCAGAATAGGGAAGCCACAAGACAAGTCGCCAAGTGGGCTATTGAGCTTGAGCCTCATGGTTTGAAGTATATGCCACGTACTACTATCAAGTCTCAAGCCTTGGTGGATTTTATCAATGATTTGACAGAGTTGCAGGCACCTGAGGAGAAGCTAGATAACACGTATTGGACTATTTATTTTGACGGGTCCACGCAGTTAGAAGGCTCGGGGGCTGGAGTTGTTTTAACTTCCCCTCGAGGTGACAAATTTTGTTATGTGCTCCGACTTATGTTTCCTTGTACTAACAATGCAGCTGAGTACGAGGCCTTACTCCATGGTCTCTCGATGGCTAAGGAGATGAACTTAAGCCGGGTAAGGTGTTTGGGCGATTCAGATCTCGTGGCCCAACAGGTATCAGGCAAGTGGGACTCCAAGGATCCTCTCATGGCGGCTTATCGTCATGAAGTAGATGATGTGGCTGGGCACTTCAAGGGCTATCAAGTGGAGCACATTGATCGAAGGAAGAATGAGGCGGCTGATGCTTTAAGCCGGTTGGGATCTCAACGTAAGCCGGTGCCGCCTAACATCTTTCTTGATGTTTTGCATAACCCTTCTGTCAAGGTACCTACAGAGGAAGAACTAGCAGTGCCAGACCCGGAGGCACAGCTGGTGGCAGCTCTTCACGTCATCCCGGATTGGACAGTGCCATATTTGGCCTATATGACCTGGGGAGAGTTGCCTGAGGATGAGACCTTAGCAAGACAAATCGTCAGGCGGTCCAAATCTATGACAATTGTTCATGGCGAGTTGCATCACCAAAGCGTCACTGGGCGTTTCAACGTTGTGTGTCGTCTGCGGAGGGCCAAGAGATACTTCGTGAGATCCATGAAGGGGATTGTGGCCACCATGCTGGGTCAAAATCTCTTGTGGCCAAGGCTTTCTGTCATGGCTTCTATTGGCTGACGGCTCATGCTGATGCAGAGGATCTGGTCAGTAAATGTGACGGTTTTCTAAAGTTCTCACGACGAGCTCATGTGCCGGCTCAAGATTTGAGGATGATTCCAATCACTTGGCCGTTTGCAGGCTGGGGGCTTGACATGGTTGGGCCTTTCAAGAGGTCTAAAGATAAAAAGACACACCTCCTGGTGGCAGTGGATAAGTTCACAAAGTGGGTTGAGGCAGAGCCATTCAGTAAGTGTGATGCTGCCACGGCGGTTCAGTTCATGAAAAAGGTGATCTTTCGTTTTGGTTTTCCACACAGCATTATAACTGATAATGGCACTAATCTCTCCAAGGGTGCCATGGAAGAGTTCTGTCAACGAGAGCATATCCGGCTGGATGTCTCGGCTGTTTCTCATCCTCAATCCAATGGTCAAGCAAAAAGAGCTAATCAAGAGATCCTGAAGGGTATCAAGCCCCGGCTCTTTGTCCCCTTACAGCGGACTCTGGGTTGTTGGTGGAGGAGTTACCCTCTGTATTATGGAGCATCAACACTACGCCTAACAGGTCTACAGGCTACACACCTTTCTTCATGGTGTATGGTGCAGAGGCAATCCTGCCAAGTGACATCCGACATGATTCACCCCGCGTGGTGGCTTATGTCGAAGCTGACAACGAAAAAGCTCGTCAGGATGCACTTGACTTGTTGGATGAGGAGCGAGACTTAGCAATAGCTCACTCGGCAATTTATCAAGCAGACCTGCGCCGCTATCACAGCCGTCGGGTTAGGAGTAGAACCTTTCAGGAAGGCGACTTGGTATTCCGACTTATCCAGCATCAGTCTGATATGCACAAGCTATCCCCACCTTGGGAAGGACCCTTTGTGGTCAGCAAGAATCAGCACAACGGATCATACTACTTCATCGATGTTCGAGAGCACAAAGACTCATGTAAGTCAGAGGAGGAGACCCGCCGGCCGTGGAATATCCCTCATCTCCGGCCTTACTATACTTAAGCCACTGGCTCTCAAAATGTATATATTTTGACAGTGTATATATTATATAAAGCAATACAGCGGGACCTCTGTCCTTTTTATCCTCAAAAGTGTATATGTCTTCTTTATCAGGTGGTGAAAACAACCAACAGGGAGCGGATCATACCTGAATCCGGCTTTCCTTTGGTCCGGCTTATGATCATATCTGAATCTGGCCATGATCACTTGGGGGCTTCCTATTCAAACATAGGTCGTATTCGAACCGAAGAGAACATAGATGTCGATACCCACTTGATCGGTATACTGCCAACCCCAGTTGGGGCTTCCTGATCATATTTGAATCATAGCTTAACCTCTTTGGGTCTGACGTGGATCGTATTCGAATCAACGTCATTAAACAACTCTTATGGTCACTTGGGGGCTTCCTGTTCAAACATAGGTCGTATTCGAACCAAAGAGAACAGAGCTGTCGATACCCATTTGATCGGCATCGCCAAACCCACTGGGGGCTATATGATCGTATCCGAATCTTAGCTTAACCCCTTTGGAGCGGTTTACTGATCGTATTCGAATCAGAAGCCTTTGAATATTGTTTATTATCCATTATATTTCATAAGTATAATTATTTGACTATTTGAAAACCTTTTTAGCACTATGAGGTGTTTTTTTTATTCTTCCGGCTTAATATTGATCACCCCAGGTTGTTAAGTGCCAGGTGAACATTATACGTTCCAACTTTCAGGGGTTGCATTTATCGCATGGTGAAGCTCATATAAGCAGGTGAGATTACCAAAGGGATCGTAGGTATGTTATTATGATTATGTTTAACAAATATGATCATAAGCCGACCTGTGTTTGAAGTTTTGGGTTCACTCTCTGAGTTATCAATACTTTATATGACCCCTGATGCGATAAACTGCCAAAGAATTTTGCATGTTTCATATGCAGGATAAGGTAAGCAAATTTAACATCCAGGAAATAAACGGTCAACATAAGCTGGAAATATATAGCTGATGGCGGCTTATGAAAGTGTTAAAGTGCCATAAACATGCGCGAAGGCATGACAAACATTGAGAGGTTTTTTCTACTGTATTACAAGACTCCCCGAGTCAGATTAAATGGAGCATTGTTTTTTACAAAGTCATAAAACGCCTGGCAGTTCATTCCTTCGGCGGGCTTGAAGATTCTGGGTTATCCTTCTCCGCCTCTACGTCGGTTGGTTTGTCCTGGAAGGTTGACGAGGCCCAGTCAATGCCACTCAAGGCTTCAAACTCAGCTTCATCATCTGTTAAACCGGCTGGGTCCACTTCAGGGGCAAAAGTATGCTTACGAGTTGGAGGGATCAGGCTGACTTGATCATATGGAGTGTTTGGAATTCTCCGGTTCTCACTGTCATAGCCCGGCGAATACTTGGTAAGGTGTGTGTCGTTCCCAATGAGGGTAGCCACGGGACGTATGTCTTTGACGCAGGCGGTGAAATCCTGATCATCAAATACGGTAGCATCCTCTTTCAGACTCGGGTATCCAAGAGCGAGGTCGGCCGGGTCTAGTTCTGGAATCCATGCCTTTGCCCGGCTCAACGCGGCTATGGCCCCGGCTCTTGAGGACGCCCGCCTTAAATCCTGGATCCGCTGAGGTAGCACAGTGAGACACTTCAGCACGTCTTGCAGAAGGTGGGGAGTGGTATTTGATAAAGCTATGACGACCAAAGCACGTTGTGACCCGGTGTACAGTTGCTCCACTAGAGTATAAACCACTTTTAGTTTGATCAGCATGTTCTGCTTGAGGTTTGTGCTCCTGGGCCTGTGTTCACAAACGTAAAGTGAACCGGAGATAACAATTACAATAGTCATCACAGGAAGGATTACAATGTTTGAGGTTATGTACAAGTAACTTACCAAAGATGGCTGAGACCATTTGAGATATCTGGCGCTTTAAATCGGACAGCTCGGTTGTTGTTTCTGCAAGTGATGCCTCTGCTGTCTCGGCCCGGGTCACCAGTGAAGCCTTCTCATCAGCACAGATTTTCTTCTCTGACTCAAAATTCTTCTTCAACTTCTCTTGTTCAGAGATGCTGAATTCAAATTTGGAGTTGGCCTTTTGGGTTTCAAGTTCTTGAGCTGTGAGACGGCTCTTCAGGTCAGCAATCTCTGACTCGAATTGACTTATGGTGGTCTGCAATGATGCCGGGTTACAATTGAAATCATGGTAAGATAATACTAAGTCTCAATCACTTTGCAAGCAAAGATATTTGACACTTGGGGGCTAATGTATGCTCAAGAATTTTTAACCTACAATGCCGGGTCATGCATATTAAGTCCCAAGCACTTTGCAAGTAAAGATACTTGACACTTGGGGGCTAATGTGTATTGCAAGTTCTAGCTATCATGCTACAACCGAGTTAAATATCTTCTCTTTAAACTGGACAAAACAACAATAACCAGATTTCTAAGTCTACAGCATATTTATTAATAAGCAATAGACTTGGGGGCTAATACAGTAAGTATGATTCAGAAAAGGGGCGTAAGGCTTCACAATATCAATTTCCAGGTCACGGCTGTTGTGCACTTGATTAAGATAGCCAGAGACTATATCTCCAATGCTTAAGTGAGTATAATCAGTAATGTCCAGCTTGGCCTTTCGGCGTTCGATGAGTTCCTCCTTAGCAGTACATTTGGCAAGGACAGTGGGCCGCCCCGGCTCAACAAACTGAATTTTCAGAATCTCAACTTCCGGGTCATTTGTCTTGACCGGGCTAGGAGCTTTTGGGTTATCAGAAGTGTTGAGCGTATCTTTGGCGGGTGGATCAGAGGTTGGTGCTGGAATGTCAGAGGCTAGTTCAGGTGGCGGCTGATGGGTGGAACTGTCAGGAGCTGACGTGTCAAGCGCCGGTTCAGTCAGGACTGGGTTTTGGGACGGCTTATTTTTCTTTGCCCACTTACTGGGCTTCACTTGCATGCTGTCAATAAAGGTAGAAGGATGAATACAAAAGCATGAGTAAGGTAAAGCCTAAGGTAAACAAAGTTACATTACCCGAGGGCGGTTTTGAAAGCCGGCATGTTTGATTGCATAGACTCGCCGGAGGAAAGAGAGGAATCCTGATAATTGGAGTCAGATGAATTGAGAGGTTGGCGAATTAAACCCGCCAAAGGTAAAACAGAACGTAAATCGGAGATAACCTCAGTCCGACGTTTCCTAGTTACGTCAGGTAAGCCGGAGGAGAGTTCTGCATCCTTTCTGGTCCGGGTCTACCTCCGGTTTTCAAGCTGTTGTTGCTTCAAAAGAAATTGAGGATCTTGATAAGCTAGAGGATGTGAAAATCTTACTTTCCGGGTCACCCTTCGGATTTTTTGCTTTGGCAAAGGCTCTGAGTCGGAGGAGATTATAGTTACCTCTTCGTCAACCGCTTGGTTGTTCCCCGTATCCTCCTGAAAAGATAGAATGTCAATAAAATAATGACAAAGAAGTTAAGAGAATTAAGGGTTACCTCTTCGTCATCTTCAGAAGTGTCATACAATTTGAGTAAATCTGAAGCGCTTGGCTTCTTCTTCATCGAAGTTCCCGTTTTGGCGGCTTTCCTTTCGGTTTTCTTGGCTGTCCGGGCTTGTTTAGCAGCCTCATGGTCATACTTGACCTTCCAGAAGTTGTCATCGGCCTGTGGAAAAAGATAAGAGATTATAAGTAAAAACAAGGTGTAACATAGCAAAGAATATTCATTGAGGTTGATGACTCACCGCGGGAGCCGGGTTCTTCTTGCAGAAGGGAAGTAAGCCGAAGGCATTACTAGTCACTCTACCCTCTTTCAGCAGCGATTGGGTCGTAGCCTCCACCACATCATCTGGTAAGTCGTCAAGGCTATGATGCAGTGGATCATCCTTTTCGCCTGAGTAAGTGCACATTAAGCCGGGACGGCGGCTTAATGGAAGTACTCGCCAAGTGACCCAGACTCGGACTAGGTCGATGTCGTTTAAGCCGTTTCCCAAAAGAGCTTTGATCTTCTTAATGGTGGGAGCGAGAGGCAGACGCTCAATAGCAGTCAGTTTATCTGCCAGCAGATGGTTGGACTCAAGGCGTAGAGCGCGGAAGCCGGGCAGAGGGCTCTCGTCAGCCGGAGAAGTGTCCTAACAATAGAACCACGTCTGATTCCAATCTTTCGGATGACTCGGTAGTTCAACATAAGGAAAAAGGCAGTCTCTCCGCCGCTGAATTGAGATGCCGCCAAATTCAAGACTGGGCCCGTTGGCATGTTCATTCTGCCGGTTTAAGTAGAAAATCTCTCTGAACAAAACCAGATTGGGCTCCTCTCCCTGGTACACCTCGTAGAAGACTTGGAAGTTGCAAATATTTGACACGGAATTGGGCCCAATGTCTTGAGGTCTAAGGTCAAAGAAATTCAAAACATCCCTAAAGAATTTTGAACCGGGAGGAGCAAATCCCCGGCTCATGTGATCCATAAAAACTATGACCTCCCCTTCTTTGGGTTGAGGCTTCTCTTCAGACAGGTCAGGGGCACGATAAGACATGACCTCCTTCTTAGGCAGATGACCAGACTTCACAAACTCAGACAGTTTACTTCTCGTGACTGTGGATGGGACTCAGTTACAGGTCACAGGAGCTTTGGTTGCCTTAGGTGCCATGACATAAATTGAAGCCTATGTCAAAATAAGAAGTTCCGGTTCAACTTTAACCCGGAATAAAACAGTTTAAATCTATTCAAGATGGGGGTTTAAGAAGGGGCCTAACAATATATGGGCAACTACGCAGTAATATTTAAGCCGCTACGGATATCAAGAGCAATTGAATATCCTTAAATCTGAGAGAAGCAAGTAAGGTTGACAGATCAGTGTTATTTACTTAAAACGGCCACATGGACAGTCATGGTTAAACATATTCGACAGAGGTAGTTTTTTAATTCCGGGTGAAACAAACAGGTTTCACAAGTTGCCGCTATTATTCTGGATCAAACAACTATTCTGAAAAGAAAAATTTCTAGACCTAGAACTGGCACAAATGAAGCTCAAGGGTTTGAACGGGACCTATGTACGATGGAAAGGGATCTATTTGTGTTTGAAATGGGTGCGAAATAACTACCGCATCAGGTTTATACCATCTTCAAGATAAAAAAACAGCGGTGGTAATGAAATCTACGAGGGGGCCTGACGAACAGCGAAGAACACCAAAGAGCTTGAGGGTCCTAATGCAGATCTGAGGAACAAGAGGAAACTTACAGATGCAGTTTGTTGCGGAGGTTCGACACGTTTCTCTGGTCAAATCAGGTTGATGCAGCAGCCTGAGTTGGAGAGGACAAGGAGATCTGCGACAGCGGCGGCGGCGGAGCTCGAGCGGCAGAGGGACAGTGAGAGGAAGAAGATGACCGAAGGGGGAGAATAGAGAAGACCTAGGTCGTGCCTATTTATAAGGAAGGACTGACTGAGACGGCATGAAAAACGAGGAGATAAAGATTATTATCCAGCAGCCCCGATGCCTCGGTTTTTGGAAGGGTCAGTAAAGGCAAAGATCCGTTGGAGGATACGGTGGAATAAAGAAGGAATTTAATTAAAGATGACGTCACGGCGGGTTAACGCAGATCCAAAAGATGACGTCATGGCGGGTTAAAGAAAACATTTTGCACATGCAGAAGGTTGAAGATTTATTTCTTAAGGTATTTTAAGATTGACATGAACCGGTTCAAATCAATCTGGGGCCTAATGTTGGGGATATAACTATTTGTGTAAGTCGCCCAGGAGGGGCCGGGTTACGCAAAGAAGACTCACCAGAAAGAAGCCCAAGACCAAGCATGAAGATGGCGGTTCAGTAAAGGGTTTAAGGCCCACAGGCGACTTAAGGCCCGTCGTAGTAAAACCGCCATAATGGCATGACTTGTATCGTAAGGTAGATTTAACTAGTCACCGAGCCGGACACTGTTTATAAGCCGGTCGGGACTCCGTCAGCCGCAGGGCGTCAACCTGTGTATATAAGGGGATGACCCGCCGACGGCTTAGGGCAAGAAACAACTCATCGAGAGCCGGGCATAGCATATCTCGCTCCCTGGCCATCGAAACATCAATCAATATCAACCCAACTAGACGTGGGCCTTACCTTCACCGTAAGGGGCCGAACTAGTATAAACCTCTCGTGTCCTTTCTCCCGATTAACCCCTTCAAGCTTCCTAGTTGCGATGGCTCCACAACTAAGTCCTTTCACGAGGACATCTGACGTGACAATTCCATGACACCACGGAAAAAGCCAACAAAAAATTAGGGTTAGTTCATCCTATCCGAACTAGTCTGAGCCTTTGCATAGTCTTTTCAGTATTTTGCTTTGTTGAATTTGCGGTTGCGTCGTCGCGTCAAGTTGCTGGTCTTAGCGTCTAGTCTTTTAGAGTTTCGAGTTCTGGTCATAATTTGTCACGCCACCACCACACCATCATCATCGCCCCTGCGGCCTACCACCACCACTCCGAATCCGTATCCATATACCACCACCAATCTGTATCGATATACCACCACCGATCCATATCCATATACTACCACCGCTACCACCACCGCTGCCATATACCACCACCGCTTCCATATACCACCACCATATATCCACCACCAATCCGAGTTCTTGCATATTAGGTTTATTTCGAGATCCATCTAATTTCCGATTCGTGTTTCCTTGCCTGAGTAGGTTTCGGAAAAAAGAAAAATTAGGCCAAAATTTCGGCGACCAAAAATATTTTTTCCCTATCCTATTTTTAGGTCCCAGGGAGTGTTTTGAGACACTCGCCATCATAGTGATTTTTTGTCGCACTTTTTCATCGTCGTTGCCCTGATTTCCGGAAAAAAAATGTCAAAACAATTTCATGCCCATCCTGTCAGTTTGACCTGGGAAGGGTTTAAAGCAGAGTGCAAAGAAAAAAATCAGAGCGCAAAAAAAAGAGTGAAAAAAATAAATTCCAGAGTGTGCTTCTCCCTTGTTTACGTGCAGCGCCGTGATTTTGTTAGTGTTCTAGGCTCGCATCTCTAGCACGGTCTAGCCTAGGACAAGCTCAGTACCGTTATTGAGCGTTTATTGAACTTTGCATCTCTGAATTGATTATTGCTGATCATTTTTGCTACCATATTATAAGCCTTCCCAGCTCCACATACATCTACGTCGTGTGTTTGACTCTCCCTGGTAATCGCTCTATCCAAGCTTTGAGAGTTTTGACTACAACGGTTGCCAATCACCGCCTCCTGCTGGGTAAGAACTGGTAAGAATTTGAGTTTTGCTTGACGGATTTGTGACACCCACCACCACCACTTGTTAGTAGTTTGTAGGATCATATTCTTGTGTGTTTCTATTGCTGCTAACCATGCCAGGATCACAAGCCGACGAGATTGACTGGGAGAACTTAACGAACAAGGAGCTTCATGATAAGTTTCAGCAAATGATGACTGAACAGGTGCAAGATGTGCTGAACAATTTTGAAGAGGCCATGGAGAATATCACTGGCCTTGAGAAGACGTTCGAAACAAAGCTCGATAACAGATTTAATGAACTGCTTGCGCGTCTTCCACCGGCTGCACCTGCCGCACCTCTGCAACAAACAACAACAACTACTACTACCTCCACGTCGCGAAACAGCCCTCCGCCGAGCAACAACAACAACTACCTCCACGTCGCGAAACAGCTCCATATCATCACCCCTCCCTTGGGAAAGATCCGACCTCGGATCTAAATCTTTATCACAATGGTAAGGTGAAAGGTCTTTGACGTTGAAGATGTCGCTCATGTTGTACTTGTCTCGTGGGAGTTCAACCTTGTAGGCGTTGTCGTTGTAGCGTGCTAGCACCTTGAAGGGTCCATCGGCTCGAGGGAGAAGTTTGGACTTGCGTTCGTTGGGGAAGTGGTCCTTGCGAAGGTGTAGCCACACGAGATCGCCAATGTTGAAGATCATGGGTTGCTTGTTGACGTTGAGCTTGCTCTCTAGTCGTTGTACTTGGCGCTCGATGATGTTCCTTGTATCTTCATGCATCTTCTTGATGTAGCTTGCTTGTAGACTCGCATCCATGTTGGTGCGCTCTTGTAGAGGAAGAGGTAGAATGTCCAACAGGGACAACGGGTTGAAGCCGTAGACGACCTCGAAGGGGGAGTTGTCGGTAGTCGAGTGTCTTGCACGGTTGTAGGCGTACTCGGCGATGGGTAGACACGCCTCCCATTCCTTGATGTTCTTCTTGATCAACACGCGAAGTAGAGTGGATAGTGTCCGGTTCGTCACCTCCGTTTGCCCGTCGGTTTGAGGATGGTATGCGGATGAGAAAAAGAGCTTGATTCCGAGCTTGGCGCGTAGCGTCTTCCAAAAGTAACTCAAGAACTTGACGTCGCGGTCGGAGACGATTTTCTTTGGTACTCCATGGAGGCGTAAGATTTCCCTACAAAAGAGATTTGCAACGTGTGAAGCATCGTCTATCTTGTTGCAAGGAATGAAATGTGCCATCTTAGAAAATCGGTCCGCAACAACAAATACGGAATCCTTTCCATTTTGAGTTCTAGGCAAACCAAGTACAAAATAAATTCCAGAGTGTGCTTCTCCCTTGTTTACGTGCAGCGCCGTGATTTTGTTAGTGTTCTAGGCTTGCGTCTCTAGCACGGTCTAGCCTAGGACCAGCTCAGTACCGTCATTGAGCATTTACTGAACTTTGCATCTCTGAATTGTTGGTTTTGATTTCGTTGATTTAGTCCTAAATCCGAAAATCCCCACCAAAAATAGCCCCAAAATTTTGTTGATTTGTTGGTTTTGATGATATTTTGTTGATTTTGATCGGTGGATTTGCTTGGTTTCAAGTGGATCTAGCATCTCCCCAAGTTTCCCCACCTTCCATCCACGAAATCCATCAAATTTTGCTCCGAAAATCATCCATTTCCGCCCAAAAATTCGTCCCCGAGAGGAAATCCCGAGCAGTTTGACCTGCCCGGATCATCCGGACCTTCTCCCGGATCATCCGGACACCTCCCGGATCAGCTGGACCCTCTCCCGAACGTCTGGATAACCCACGCGCCCGAATTCCCGAACCGGAGCTGACGAACCCGGATCATCCGGATGTACTCCCGGATCGTCCGGACATAGCCCGGATGAGCTGGACCTCCTCCCGGATGTCCGGTTAACCCTGAAACTGACTCGGCTGAAATCTTGTTTCGGCCATAACTAATTCATCCGGAGTCCGATTTTGACGTTCTTTAGCTCGTTTTAAAGCTATTGACATCCCCCATCCCACAAAAATACCACCAATATCATTTGACTCAATCAAATATTTGGAACTTTGGCATCTTTGCCTAGGGCTTCCATGACATCGTTCGCTACACCACCACCGACTTCCGAAACCTAACCCATTTTGTTCCCCATAGCATCAGTGGTTGCTTGAGTAGTGATTCGAGCCTCCTAAGGTGTTTTGGCTACTTAGGGACAATTGCTTCTTCATCAACCACCACCACCACTTCCACATAACCGTGCCCACCATACACTTCCGACAACCAAACTTAACCCAATTTTGTTTGAGCTTATTTGAGTTGTGGCTTGTGTCTCCTAAGGTGTTTCGGCTACTTAGGGACAGCAACTTCAACTCCGACATGTTTATAGCCCATCATTCCACTTCCGCATTGCCTAGTGCAACACCACCACCGCTTTCCGCTACCACCATTTTGACATTTGACATTTGAGATTTTGAGTTCACGGTTTTTCCATTTCCTAAGGTGTTTCAGCTACTTAGGGACGAGACTCCATCAGTTTGGTTTCTACATCAAGAACACCGCCAATCATCATCGCCAAGGACGGTAACCTCCATATCATCTTGGTATCGTGGTATCCCTCCATTGTATATTCCCCTTGACATTGCATTGTTAACCCCTAGCCTTACTTTTGCGTTGCTTGCCTATCGAGACTAGCCATTTGAGTATTGCCGGCAACGTTACTTGTGCACATTAGTGATCATACTTCCCATAGCGTACATACCATATCATCGTGGTGCATATATTGCTATCATATCTTGTGTCACAAGTTTGTTCCCGCATATACACAATTGCTATCTTGGTTTGTGCATTGTGCAAAAGTGGCCATAGAAAAAAAAGAAATAAAGCTTTTAAGCAAAAGAGAAAGAGCAAAGAGCTTGTAAGCAAGTGCCATAGCATCATACCACATTGCATATAAGATTGTCATATCCGATCATCTTGGATCATCTTGAGAGAAACACCGGAAACCATACATAATAGCATACCTGGGACAGTAGTCACTACATTTTGCATCTTATAGGTTGTGCACTGTCGTATCCGCCTATTGAGCAATCGTGCTAGCGTCTCTCCTGAGTTGTGCAACACGAGCGTTTTCCGTGGATTCCACATTTTGTGCTCATTCTTTGGTTGCACGACCCCATTTATCTATCCGTGTGTGTGTTTCCGTGTGCAATTCATTGCTATTGGTCTACTTGTTTCGCTTGCAAATTTGTGAATCTCTTTCAACATTATTGACTCTTGGTAACATTTTGCATTAAATTTTTGTGCCACTATCCTCACCGAGCTCCTCCATAAGCTTTACTTGTGTAGGTGTGAGAACCGACAAGGATTGGTACCAATAGTGATTTTCATTGTCCGCATTTGAGTAAACTTGATTCATTGTCAACATCAGTCAAGGTACATTGGTATAAGTTCTTCTCTTTCTCCCACTCATATTTGCTCGAGTCTTGTGATGGATAGGCAAGGCATTTCATCTCCGGTCTACAACAACAATGACTGCGTGAACAACTACATCTCCAAAGCGTCCATCTTCGATCTACAACGACAAATGCAAGGCGCACAATCATGATTACAAGAGCGCATCGAGAACATCTCCATCGACATTCGTCACTCCGAAGCAAGGAAAAGGGACTACATCGACAAGAAGCTTTTCGCACATAAAGAGGAGCAAGATGCAAGGATGGAGGAGATTAGAGCCTTGATCAAGTCTTCTTCCCCTTCGTCATCTTAAAGGCGGCGACATTCATGCCACAAGTCTTCGGAGCGCGAAAAAGATGCAAGTGCAAATCATCCTCATCCACATCTACATGGCGACCATCATCACGTTCGTGATCCACATCGTCATGAAGGCCAAGTCACCTCCAAGGAACATGTGCACGACGACGACGAACGCCTACGAGCTCAAGCACCACAACGACATCATCATCATGAAGATGCTCCACAAGCACAAATGCACAAGTCCAAACAAGCCATACTTCATGCCAAGTCCAAGCTTCATGAGCAAAAGAGAATACCGCGAGACGACCACCACCAAGACGGTGCTATGGCTACAACAACCACTTTGGCATCTTCGCCAAGTGCTATCAAGGCATCTTCGCCTTTGGAAGTACGGCATCTTCGCCTACTACCCACGAGTACGCCTACAATGACTTCATCAAGTCCAAGGCGACTACCTACGAGTGAGGGCGACACTTCCATCTTCGGAAGCCCCTCAAGGAAGATGGCCGAGCATGGGAAATTCCCTTCGGTCATGGAGACGAGCTATGAGGTGCCACATCATATGGGCCTCCCACACCAAGACGGTGACAAGACGGTTGAGCAAGGGCCATCCCCTTCGACTACGGCGACAAGCGTGAACCTCTTTAACAACATGAAGACGTCGCCCATATTGGACTCATACTCTGAGTCAAGCTACGCGACCGCGCATGGAGACATTTGCACCTATATCTCGCCGACACCCACATATGTCAAGATGCCCCATTTGTCATGTGAGGAGAGACACCATCCCATGAGTGACATGAGTGACTCCACCATACGTGACATTGAGAGCATTTCCTATGAGAGGATGAGTGTGACCACTACTAGCCCCACACATGAGAGCATCCCACACATACTATGTGAGGTTGAGCGCCATTTGAGTGACTCCACCAGCCATATGAGTGAGTGCATCCTTGAGTGAGTGAGTGAGCCACAACAATTAGAGAGTGAGGTAGTTTACACGGCATGTGAGGCCACTTTGATTTCTAACGACTTAACCTCTACTCCTAATGTGTTTTCTTCTTTGGTGCTAGGTCTCCTACATGACGACATGCCTACCCTCGACGAGTCCATCCCTCCAATGGAAAACCGATGGCCATGGTCGATGATGATGCACCCCCCACATGGTTCAATCAAGATGAAGATGACAACGAGTGGATATTCAACACCTCACCTACTACACTTGAGCGACACTCCAAAGGTAACATAGGTGATGGTGCTTCTCTTGTCCCACTAGTGGACTCTCTTACCAATGATTGCTTGCATGATGTTGATCCACCTATTGCCATGCTTCATGCTAGTGAGACTTCTTCATGCCTTCACTTACCTATTTATGATGAATATGATGATGAGCATGTTGAGTTTCCTAGTTGTGATGCTATGCTCCATAGGATATCATGTGAAAATTCTTTTGGTCACATCATGTTTGACAATCCATTGAACTTGTCATATGCTATGAGTGAGATCTCCCATATTGCATCTTTACAATCTCAACATAGTAACTATGCATGCCCCATTAAAATAAATCCTATTTGCACTTATGGCATATATGACGAGATGATGGTCATTGGCTTTTGTTTTTCAGGTGATGATATTGCCATGCTTCCTTTACATGATTTTCCCAATTCATCTACTATGCCATGCCATGATCACATTGTTCCAAATATGCATTGTTTTGGATGTTGTCAATATTGTCCATGTGATGTTCCTACTCATGCTCATGAGGAGACCCCCATAGTTTCCTCATACATATTTAGAGATTTTGATGCATTCCATACTTTGCATGAATAACAATGCTCTAGATATTGCTCGTGATGTATTACATCCTTTGAGTCTCCATTATGACATACATCATAACAAACCTCTCATGATGGATGACATGTTTCTATATCGCGCATCTCATTTATTTGAGCATTGGCTATTTTGTGCTAACCGACACATGCATGTGTGCATCATGATGGATGATGTGTACATATATCACACACACACAATTTTTCCTTTGCCTTTGTTTTGTGTAGGTACTCACATATACTCGTCAACCTCTCAATCCCAAGAGTTGACGAAACGAGCTCTTGAGAGCAACGATGCTTTGGGATCCCATGGACTTTCCTTACCACCGTTCTCTTCGCGCATCGACTATGTGCATCTCTTCTACTTGGCTCTCACACGGTTGTGGGCTATTTACCACTTGTCACCTTATGCCCATACTATTGTGTTCACTTTGCATGTTATGCTTGCTTCTATGCCTTTGCCATGCAATTGTGACCCTTTGCTTGCATCTACCCATGATTGACCATTATCCTACTTCCATGTGTATTTGCATGCTTGGTGGAGATACTTGTTGCTATTACCATGATTTCTTTTTGCCCCATGCTATTGATGCTTGTTGTGTTGGGAGAGTCATGATGACCCATTGCTATTCACATATGGCTTCTCACCAATACATTCATGCTATTTTCCTCTTATCTTGCTTTCATGCTTGTGATATGTCATGTGAATTATTCTTGCACACTATTTGCACCAATGACATGCTTGCCATGACTCCTCCTAGTATGTTGCATCTTCGCACTACTAGCTTGCTTGACTTGATCGCTATGATTGCTTGCTATGTTGCATCACCCATGTTCCACTATTACTAGCTTTCTTGGGTTGATGACATATATACTCATGCCTCTCACATAATAAATCTTGATCACTGTCTCTTGTAATGTTGCCTCTTTCATATCCACTTGTATTGAGTGCAACCATACTATGCTTATTGATCTTAGAGACTTGGACACATCACTTGTGATGCATACTTATTTGATTGAGCCTCTTGTATTTGGTTGTTCTTACATCATATGCCTCCATACTATGAAATGCTCCCTTGTACTTTCTTACGATGAGCATGATGCATACACTTGTTGGGTATCTTACCACACGAATGATATGTTTTGCACTTCCGCTAACCTCACTTGTTTTTCCGAGTGTTTGTCATGTTCTTTAGTTTTGAAGGATTCACAAGGAATTGCCGTCATGAGACATAGGTGAACTCCTTCCCTTTGAGACATCCTCAAGTACGCATATTGGATGGGTCACTCTTCCATTGTTGTTTCCTTCTTGTTGTCTACATGATACATCTCGTGAACGGAGGAGCGACATTGGAGATTGGCTCCATAAACCTACACATTGAGGAGCACTCGCACTTACTGGATGCATCTTCGGAATTCCACTCATGCCACGATATCGAGCATTGGTACACCAACACCTCCATATTTGTTGATTGTGCTCATACATGTCATGTTTGATGGACATATCATACTCACCACAAGTTTGCACCCCATGCATGGATTGACTCACATTATGCTTGTCTTGTTGCATCTATTTCCATGTCATCCATGATATATGATCTTGCACATTTCCTTAGCAAATTTGTTGTGATGTTCCTTGACGGCATATTCATACATCATGATCATATTGTCCACCATCAATTGCATGATAACTTACACATATTGAGCATCCATTGCCATATTCATGCTATTGATGAACCGTCCCTCTATGACATCATTTTGCACAATGGTAGAATTTGTCGCTTTGTGCACCATGCTAATTATACCATGAATGCTTTGCATATCATTCTATATCATCTTGATAAGCTTCATGCGCTTTGTCATGCACTATCCCTTCGCACGGACTCATGCTTAATTGATGGACACTTTGTGCGTGCCAACCATTGTATTTCCAGGTGTACTTTGTGTTTTCTCATTTTGCATGTACCACATACCGGAGACACCTTGGAGTACTTGGATTGCGCAATGCCTTCACCTACGTCCCACTACAAGTCAGTCCACGACACCCGTTTCCATGGTGATGAGGATCACAATCCGCGGTTGGATCTTTCCCAAGATGGGGGGGGGAGACGATGCGGAGCATCCCATGTTCATCCCCATGTACACTCCGACTACTCTCCAAGTCCCCAAAAGACATTTGACGAGACCTCGAACATATGCCATTGGACACAAGGTGAATTCACTCCTCTTCGAACCGTCACTTTCCGCATGTGAGACATGGCTACTACCTCATGCATGGACCTTGCATATACTCAGGTACAACGGAGATGATCATGGAGAATCCAAGGACCAAGGCCAAGCATGGAAGAGGAGAAGAAAGAAGAAGACGGAGCGGCTGCTGGAGCCAGGCCGGACATCCGGACCGCCGTCCGGATCATCTGGACCCTCCCCCGGATCGCCTGGGTAACTGCGGTGAAGACACTCGAAGGCTTCTACCGAAGCAGGATCATCCGGACCCCCGACGCCCGGATCATCCGGGACCCCGTCCGGATCATCCGGCCTTGCCTGCGCGCATGACTTGGGCCGAGGCCCGTGTACCCCTTCGCCCCTCACTTACCCCTTCGTGGCTTAGCACTATAAATAGACCTCCTCCTCCCCATTTTGAGGGTTAGCATTGGTTTAGCTCAGATTTTGTGTGAGAGCCTTGCTCATCCACTTGGTTACTTCTCCTCGGAGCTCACGACCTCTTCGGAGAAGATCCCCCAAGCGGATTCAAGACCCCTTCAAGGGAAGACAATCAAGACCTCCTCACGGAGAAGAACGGCTACCTTTGTATCTTTCCTTTGTTGATTTTGAATCTTGTGCTACTTTATGAGTTCGGTGATCTAGCCCTTGTGTGATCGATACTTGTCAGTTGAGTGATTCTCTTGTTTCTCCCCGTGTTTTCCCCTATGTTTTTCGCGTGTTCTTCGTGCCTCCCCGTAGGATCCACTCCAAACGTGAAAGATCGGCCCCATAGGGATCCACCCTACATCACCTACTGCCCCTACTGCTACATATACTGGACCAATTACTAGAGCTCGCGCACGCCAATTAAATTATCAGGTACTTTCGTTTCTTGGTAATGATTCTAATGTTCATGAGAATATGATGCTGCCTAAATTGGATACATTTGTTTTGCTTACAAATGAAGGGCCTAGCTTCGAGAAGGATGAACATTGGAGCGAGAACAAGCATGAAGATGATGGCATGCGCAAGGGGAACAAGAACGGAGTTACAAGTGATGATTTCAGGACTTTGAAGCCACCATAATCGGTGCATGAAGCCTTGGACGAAATATACAAGATGCCACTTCATAAATTTCGTCCCGAGGATATTCTAGGTGCTGCGTCACCTTATTATTGGCCCAGGCCCATGTAATTTCGAAATACATAAGTATAGGCTATTTTTAGAGTCTGTATGTGTGGGGAAACAAGAGACAGGGTTGATTTTGGACCCCTCCACCAAGGGCCACGAAATTCCCCCCTGTTCGTCCATATATACAGCCCTTAGGGCACCGTTTAGACTTTGGGTTTTGTTTAGATTAAAAGTTTTCCATAGCTGCAACTTCGCGTACTTCGTTTGTGTTCAACAACCAGACAAAGGTGTCACAGAACCCCACCTTCACTAAAAAAGCTTTCCTCTGTTATTAGCAATATCCAGATTGTAACTTGTTCTTCATTTGCTTACAGGAAATAGACCTTCGCGGTTAGGTTGATCGTGCTCCGACATGGTCAATAACCTCTCGGAGTTGGTTTAGCGATTGCTAAGGCGCGACGTCCTCGCACGTTCGTAGTCGTATCGTCAAAGTCGACTTCCACCAAAACGATAGCCACCATCTCGTCGAAAGACGGGACACCTTTGCCTCTATCAGGAAACTTGGGGAGATGCTAGATCCACTCGAAACCAAGAAAATCCATGGATCAAAATCAACAAAACATCATCAAAACCAACAAATCACAAAAAAATGGGGGCTATTGTTGGTGGGGTTTTTCCGATTTAGGACGAAATTAACAAAATCAAGCTAGTAAACAAAGGGTAGGGGCTCTAAAACCGTGATTAACGTGGCTCATGATACCAATATGATGTAGGGTAGAACCCTAGAGGCCGATCTTTCACGATTGGAGCGGATCCCTACGAAGAACACGAAGAACACGGGGAAGAACGGGGAGAAATCACAAGGGGAAACACTCGAGAACAAGTCCAATCCACATCCGCTAGACAATCAAACACACAAGATCCACAAGCGTACATGAACAACAAAAGGAAAGATACAAGATAGAGTTCATCTCCAAGAGGAGGTCTTCATGGTCTTCTCCATGAGGAGGTCTTGATGATATTCGCAGGATCTTCTCACATGGAGGTCTTGAACTCCATGGGAGTGGTGGTCTCTCTCTCTCTCAAGAGAAGAGTAGGTGCAAAGCTCACATACAAATGAGCTATCACTTTGCTAACCCTCAAAATGGGGAGTAGGAGGTCTATTTATAGTCTAGGCAACGAACAGGTAAGTGATGGGGCGGAATGGGTACATGGGCCTCGGCCCAGAGGCATGCATGCAGGCAAAGCTCGGATGATCCGGATGGGGGTCCAGATAATCCGGCCATCGTCCGGATGATCCGGGAGGGGACCCGGATGATCCGGCTTCACACGAGGCCTTCGGGTGTCTTCGTACACAGTTATTCGGATGATCCAGAAGGGGACCCAGATGATCCAGCTGAGCCCGGATGATCCGGACGGCGGTCCGGATGTCCGGCCTGGCTCCTGCGGCTGCTCTGCCTTCTTCTCCTTTCTTCCATCTTCTCTTCCACGCTTCCCTCGCGGACGGTGTAGTCATTCCTTGGCGCTTGCACTCCTCCTTGACATCCGTGAAGCTTTGACAATACCTATGCATGCATGCGGGAGAAGTGTCAAGTAGTACACCATCCTTAAAGGGGTCAAGTGAGAAAGTGTAAAGGAGAAGATTCACCTTTGTGTATGCGAAGTAGATGTTGCACGTGTCACTTGCCAAACAGACTCTTAACATGGTGATGTCCGTAGGATGCTCTGCATCACTCGAGCTCTTGTCATGGGTTCAAGTGGGGTTGAGGGATATGTAGGTACGTCCATGGGGATGAGCGAGGGATGCTTCGCATCATCTAATCTTTGTTTAATCCTACTCCGATTCTTGCTTTAACCAACCTTGACAAAACTTTTGAGGTTCATTGTGATGCAGGTGGTACCGGAATTGGCGGAGTTTTGATGCAACAAAAACAAGCCATTGCATATTTTAGTGAAAAACACTCCGGTGCTCAACTTAACTATCCCATCTATGACAAAGAATTGTATGCTTTAGTGTGTGTGCTACATGTTTGGGAACATTATCTCAGACCTCATGAGTTTGTCATCCATACCGATCATGAAACGCTTAAGTACTTGAAAGGACAAACTAAAATAAACAAGTGTCATGCCAAATGGAGTGAATTTATTGAATCTTTCCCCTATGTGATCAAGTACATTAAGGGTAAGGAAAATGTAGTTGCGGATGCCCTCTCCCGCATATGCACGCTTGTCACTAAACTTGAGTTGAATATTACTGGCTTTGAGCACATAAAAGACTTGTATGCGAATGATCCTTCCTTTGCTGCTCCTTATGCTAAGTGTTTGATGCATGCATCTTGGGAACGATATTACATCAAGGATGATTATTGATGTGGAGCATCCCACGATCATCCCCATGGACGCATCTACATCCCCTACAACACCACTTGGACCTATGACTCGCACACATGCAAGAGCTCTTGAAACCGAGGTGACATCACTCCTCTCACAACTCCCTTTCGATTAACATGAGACATGGTTACTACCTCAAATGGAAGCGCTATGCATACTCAGGTACAAAGGAGTTAACCATAGAGAAGCTAGGAAGCAAGGAGAACCGGAAGCGGAAGATATGCGTGAAGACGGAGAGGAAAAGCGCCAAGTCCCAGACTGGCCGAACAATCCGGACGGCGGCCCGGACGATCCGGACAGAGCCCGGATGATCCGGACCCCGTCCTGGACGATCCGACTAACTCGCCCCGAAGACACCCGAAGCTCCCACCTGAAGCGGGATCATCCGGACCCCGTCCCGGATCATCCGGACCCTGCCCGGACATCCGGACCCCCAGCCGGACATCCGGACCTGCACCACCACCTGTTGTGTCTCCTGCTCATCTGGGCCTCCACCCGGATCATCCGGACCAGCCCGGATCATCCGGCCAGCGCCTGCGCGCGCGTGTTGGGCTGAGCCCATGTACCCCTTCGCCCCCTAGCCTATATATAGGACTCCTCCTCCTCAATTTGAGACTTAGCATTGGTTTCGCTCATATTTTGTGTGAGAGCCTTGCTCATCCACTTGGTTACTTCTCCTAGGAGCTCACGACCTCTTCGGAGAAGATCCCCCAAGCGGATTCAAGACCCCTTCAAGGGAAGACCCTCAAGACCTCCTCACGGAGAAGAACGGCTACCTTTGTATCTTTCCTTTGTTGATTTTGAATCTTGTGCTACCTTATGTGTTCGGTGATCTAGCCGTTGTGTGATCGATTACATGTCGGTTTAGTGATTCTCTCGTTTCTCCCCGTGTTTTCCAGTGTGATTTCTGCGCGTTCTTCGTGTTTCCCCGTAGGATCCACTCCAAACGTGAAAGATCGGCTGACGGAGTCCTGGATTAGGGGGTGTCTGGATGGCCGGACTATGACCATTGGCCGGACTCCCGGACTATGAATATACAAGATTGAAGACTTCGTCCCGTGTCCGGATAGGACTTTCCTTGGCGTGGAAGGCAAGCTTGGCGATACAATATGAAGATCTCTTCCCAATGTAACCGACTCTGTGTAACCCTAGCCCTCTTCGGTGTCTATATAAACTGGAGAGTTTTAGTCCATAGGACGGACAACAATCATACCATAGGCCAGCTTCTAGGGTTTAGCCTCTCTGATCTCGTGGTAGATCAACTCTTGTATTACCCATATCATCAATATTAATCAAGAAGGAGTAGGGTTTTACGTCCATCGAGAGGGCCCGAACCTGGGTAAAAACATCGTGTCCCCTGTCTCCTGTTACCATCCGCCTAGACACACAGTTCGGGACCCCCTACCCGAGATACGCCAGTTTTGACACCGAAATTGGTGCTTTCATTGAGAGTTCCTCTGTGTCGTCACCTTCAGGCCCGATGGCTTCTTCGATCATCAAGCACGACGCGGTTCAGGGTGAGACTTTTCTCCCCGAACAGATCTTCGTGTTCGGTGGCTTCGCACTGCGGGCCAATTTGCTTGGCCATCTGGAGCAGATCGAAAGATACGCCCCTGGCCATCAGGTCAGAGTTGGAAGTTTAAACTACATGGCTGACATCCGCGGGGACTTGATCTTCGACGGATTCGAGCCACGGCCAAGCGCACCGCACTGTCACGATGGGCATGATCTAGCTCTGCCGCTGGACAGCGCTCAGACCGCCGCTCAGGTGTCTGATCCAACCCTTAGCTCGGAGCCGACCGCGCCAATCGGGGACGGACGGTTGAACGCGGCCCCGGAAGCTGCAATCTCTATGGCGATCGAGCCGAATACCAGCCTAGTCCTTTGTGAGGCCTGTGACTCCAAGGTGTCGGACTCCTTTCTAGACTCCAAATCTTCCGCACCCCTTCCGATCGAACCCAATTGGGCTCCGGTCATGGACTTCACCGCCGCGGACGTCTTTCAGCACTCGCCCTTTGGCGACATCCTGAATTCACTAAAGTCTCTCTCTTTGTCAGGAGAGCCCTGGCCGGACTATGGTTAGCAAGGTTGGGATGCGGATGACGAAGAAATTCGAATCCCACCCACCACCCACTTCGTAGCCACTGTCGACAATTTAACCGACATGCTCGACTTCGACTCCGAAGATATCGACGGTATGGACGCCGATGAAGGAGAAGACCAAGAACCAGGACCTATAGGGCACTGGAAAGCCACCACATCATATGACATATACATGGTGGACACCCCGAAAGCAGGGAATGGCAATGAAAAAACGGAGGATGACCCCTCCAAGAAACAACCTAAGCGCCGGTGTCAGCGGCGCCGCTCTAAATCCCGCCAAAGCAAAAACGGCGAGTCCGGCGCTGGAGATAACAACACCCCAGAGAGTGCCAAAGACAACCCCCTCCAGCAGGATTCAGCATAGGAGGACGGAGAAGCCAGCCCTCATGAGAGAGCGGCTTACACGAAGGTCGAGGGCAACAATTATATGCCTCCCTCCGAAGATGAGGCAAGCCTCAACAACGACGAATTTGTCGTGCCAGAGGATCCCATCAAACAAGAGCGTTTCAAACGCAGGCTTATGGCCACGGCAAGCAGCCTCAAGAAAAAACAGCAGCAACTTAGAGTTGACCAAGATTTGCTAGCCGACAGATGGACTGAAGTCCTGGCGACCGAAGAGTACAAACTCGAACGCCCCTCCAAAATCTACCCAAAGTGCAGGCTGCTACCCCAACTAGAGGAGGAAGCAACTAAACCTACATCACCAGCGTATGATGCGGCCGATCGGCCACCCCGTGGCCGCGACAGAGAGGCCTTTCGGCCCTCAACTCAAGCCGCACCCCGGCGCCGCTCAAAAAATACCAGAGCACGGGGAAACACACTAGACCTGCGAGACATATTGGAGGATAAGGCAAGGCAAACAAGATCGATCTACGAATCGCATGGGCACCCCACGTCATGTGACGATAACCGTCACGCCAGATATGACAAATACGGCCAGGCCGAACACAACAGACAAAGCTCATCCGAGCTACTTCGCGATATAGCCCAGTACAGAGGCGCTGCACACCCACTATGCTTCATAGACGAAGTAATGGATCATCAAATCCCCGAGGGTTTTAAACCCGTAAACATCGAATCATACGATGGCACAACAGATCCTGCGGTATGGATCGAGGAGTATCTCCTTCATATCCACATGGCCCGTGGTGATGATCTACACGCAGTCAAATACCTACCGCTCAAGCTTAAAGGACCAGCTCGGCATTGGCTTAACAGCCTGCCAGCAGAGTCAATTAGTTGCTGGGAGGACCTGGAATCCGCATTCCTTGACAACTTCCAGGGCACTTATGTGCGACCACCAGACGCCGACGACCTAAGCCACATAATTCAGCAGCCAGAGGAATCGGCCAGACAATTCTGGACGCGGTTCCTAACCAAGAAAAATCAAATAGTCCACTGTCCGGATGCACAGGCTCTTGCAGCCTTCAGGCACAACATCCGAGATGAATGGCTCGCCCGGCACCTAGGATAGGAAAAGACGAAATCTATTCCAGCCCTCACGACACTCATGATCCCCTTTTGCGCGGGAGAAAACAGCTGGCTAGCTCGTAGCAATAACATCACCAAGAGCCCTGGTAACTCAGATACCAAGGACAACAATGGCAGGTCACGTCGTAACAAGCACAAGCGCCGCATTAACGGCGATAATACTGAGGATACGACAGTTAATGCCAGATTCAGAGGCTCTAAACCCGGTCTGCGGAAGAAGCCATTCAAAAGAAATCCTCCGGGCCCATCCAGTTTAGACCGGATACTCGATCGCTCATGCCAGATACACGGCACCCCCGAACAACCAGCCAATCACACCAACAGGGATTGTCGGGTGTTCAAGCAGGCAGGCAAGTTAAGTGCCGAAAACAGAGAAAAGGGGCTGCATAGCGATGACGAGGAGGAGCCCCGGCCGCAGAACAATAGAGGACAGAAGGGCTTCCCCCCACAAGTGTGGACGATGAACATGATTTACGCAACCCATATCCCCAAAAGGGAGCGGAAGCATGCTCTCAAGGATGTCTATGCGTTGGAGCCAGTCGCCCCAAAGTTCAACCCATGGTCCTCCTGCCCGATCACTTTTGATCGAAAGGACCACCCCACTAGCATTTGTCACGGCGGATTCGCCGCATTTGTCCTAGACCCAATCATTGACGGATTTCACCTCACTAGAGTCCTCATGGACGGCGGCAGCAGCCTGAACCTGCTTTATCAGGATACAGTGCGAAAACTGGGTATAGATCCCTCAAGGATTAAACCCACAAAGACAACCTTTAAAGGTGTCATACCAGGTGTAGAAGCCAGCTGTACAGGCTCAGTTACACTCGAAGTGGTCTTCGGATCCCCGGATAATTTCCAAAGTGAAGACTTAATCTTCGACATAGTCCCGTTCCGCAGTGGCTATCACGCCTTGCTCGGACGAACTGCATTCGCAAAATTTAATGCGGTGCCGCACTACGCATATCTCAAGCTCAAGATGTCAGGCCCTCGTGGAGTCATTACGGTCAATGGAAACACCGAACACTCTCTCCGAACAGAGGAGCACACGGCGGCCCTGGCGGCGGAAGTACAAAGTAGCCTCTCAAGGCAAATCTCCAATCCGGTTGTTAAACGTCCGGACAACGTCAAGCGCGCCCGAAGTAACCTACAACAAAACTGGCTGGCACGTTCCGAGCAAGCATAGCAATGCGGCCCCAACCCCAGCCCTCGCGAGATTGCGATAGCAGCACCACGCATACATAACTACGCTCTGGAAATACCATGGGCATAAGGGGAGGGGCACAACCACGGCACGCCTAGAATGCGGCTCAACCGCACTAGGGGCTCCCGATTTCGCCATTTCTTATTCTTCTTTTTTATACATATACTTTCAGGACTCCACTATTCGGAAGGCCTGTCCGGCAATACACTCGCCGAACACACGATGCAACAGCCATGGGGACAACAAGCCACGTCAAATGTCCAGGTGGTCTCTATAACGAGCTAAATACCTGTCTTACTTAAAGTCTCGCAGCTTGCCCCGGGAGGGGGAAAATGTCAAATAATCCCATCTCTTGCTTATCGCACTATTTGTATCGTTCTGCTTTCATAGCAGCCCTTTAAATAACAATACATAGCTCTTGTCTATTATTGCATTCATTTTTTATATAAATATGCTCAGTCATGACATTATGCAACCGTACTCTTTGGTACGGCCAATACACCAGGGGCTTAAGTACCCCATAATACGGTGTGAGAAGACCGAACACTCTCATGAGTGCGGCACCCCGAACTTATAGCACTATATGCATCGGCTCCGAATCATGTCTTGGGTCAATAGTTGGGTTTGCCCGGCTCCCATGTTTTGGTACCTTACGTTCCGCAATGTCGGCTAAGGTAGCGCTAGGAGAACTACTGCGATTGTGCCCCAGTTGAGCTAGGTTAACACCTCATTAGAGAAAGCTAAAACTGACCGTCATGATAGGGCGAGAGACCGGCCGCTGTTCGAGAGGTTTTTCGAGTCCTTAAAGACTTATGCCGCTTAGAGCGAGGAGCTGGATTTATCCAGCCTAGGCGTGGATAGCGCCCCGAACCCGGTCTTCCGAATACTAGGGGCTTCGCCGAAATTTAAAATTATAGAATTCTATGGCTAAGTGAGAGTGATAAAGCATTATAAGTCCGATGGCCTTGTTTGTTGTGCTGAGCGCCTCCCTAGATGGACCCAAGAATGGGAACAAGAGTGCTCAGGTTTATCCCGAACACCCCAGCACTCGTGGCATGGGGGTAGAAGCCGACGACTTGCATCTCTCAGATTTAATAAACGACCGCACAAACGGTAATATTTTAAATTCAAAAAGCATTGATTAGCACATATGAACAAGTTTTCAGCGCACAGGATAAACACGAGCGAGTTTACTTTCATTCGCTACAAGACGGGCACCCTTCAGGACGCCCTCATAATACATCTCGGGCCTGCGATGCTCCTTCCCCTCCGGTGGCCCATCCTTCACCAGCTTCTCAGCATCCAGCTTGCCCTAGTGCACTTTAGCACGGGCAAAAGCCCTACGGGCGCCCTCGATGCACACGGAGCGCTTGATGACTTCAAGCCGTGGACAGGCATCCACTAGCCGCCGCACCAGCCCAAAGTAGCTCAAAGGCATGGCCTCCCCAGGCCACAGCCGGCCTATCAGGCCCTTCATGGCCTGTTCAGCCGCCTTATGAAGCTCGACCAGCTGCTTCAGCTGGTCGCTCAAGGGCACCAGGGATTCGGCCTCAGCATACTGGGACCAGAACACCTTCTCCGTCGAGCTTCCTTCCTCGGCCCGGTAGAATGCGGCGGCGTCGGATACACTTCGGGGCAAATCTGTGAATGCTCCTGGAGAGCTCCGGATGCGGGTAAGAAACAGGTAATTTACTTTCACGTGCTTGCTTTGCATAAAGAATGCCTTACCCGCCGCAATCTTTTTCATCGCCTCAATCTCCTGGAGGGCTTTTTGGGCTTCGGCCTTGGTAGATTTGGCGCTTTCAAGTACCGAGGCAAGCTCGGACTCTCGAGTATTCGATTCAAGCTCTAAACTCTCATGTTTCTTCACGAGAGCATCGAGCTCTTGCCGCACCTCCGCCACCCGCGCCTCTTGCTTTTCTCGCTCAGTGCGCTCCATGGCCGCATTGTCTTCAGCCTTGGAAAGCGCTTCTTTCAGGGTCGCCACCTCGGTTGTGGCCCCTGAAATATTCACGTTGGTCCTGTCATCATTTGCAACCAGATATTTATATATACAATTACAGAAGGTATTACATACCTTCCTTGTCCTCGAGCTGCTTCTTGGCACAGCCGAGCTCGTTCTCGGACTGCTCGAGGCTCTGCTTCAACGCATCGACCTCAACAGTCAGTGCGGCAGACACTACTAGGGAAAACCCTATACACAAAACTTTAGCAGTAGCGTGGGTCAAAAAAACACGCTGGTGCTAATTAGCAGTAGCGCGCCTGAGGTAACCGCGCTGCAGATAAAGATCTAGCAGTAGCGCGTCTTGCTGTACACACGTTACTACTAAAATTCCCACGGCTTAGCCCATAGGCTACACATAGTAGTAGCGATCTATGACGAACCGCGCTGCCGCTGCGTTGTTTGGAGCAGCGTGTTTTAATATAAACTCGTTGCTGCTAAAGGTTATAAAATTAAATGGAAAGAAAATGGAAAGGTAATTGAAAATGAAAGAAATAGAATAAGGTGAAAGGAAACAAATAAAATGTGAAGAAAACTAAATGAAAAAGGGAAAAAAGAGAAAGGAGTAGCAGTAGCGTGTATCAAAGAACGCGCTGTAGCTAAGATAGCAGCAGCGCTTTTCCCGGAACGCGCTACTGCTACTTCTGACTTAACCACGGGGTTCATCCTTCCCCACGGCACTTTCCCCCAAATCCAACTCTCTCCACTCTCGTCGCCGCCGTCGCCCGTCGGCCGCCGCGCACTCTCCGCACCCTCTACGCCGCCCCGACCCCCGACCTCAACGCCGCTCCCGCCCCCGACCTCAACCCTGCCCCGGACGCCGCCCTGACCCCAGATTCAACGCCGCCCCCGCCCCCGACCTCAACTCCGCCCCGGA
>NC_041385.1:345952783-345968710 GCF_002162155.2 Triticum dicoccoides
CCCGAGCCCCGACCCCGACCTCGACGCCGCCCTGCCCCTCCCTCGTCGCAGGCACCCGAGGTGAGCATGCCCGCTCCTCCCTCTCCCCTACCTCTGCCTAGAGTTTCTTTATATTTTAGTTGCATATTAAGTTTATTTTTATTTATACTAAGTTTATTTTAGTTGCATATTAAGAACTAGGTACTAATTAGGTACTAGAATATTTTTATTTATGGTAAGTTTATTTTTAGTAAGAACTAGTTGAATAAATAGAACTAGTTAGTAAGAACTTGTTTCTATTTTTCAGTTAAAGCAATTTTTCCCGCCTCGACGTGGACGATGCCTATCCCACATCCTCGTCGTCGAGTCGGCGGAGGACCACACCTGCTTGACCAGATCGGCCATGTCCAGGACTGGGCTCCGCCGGGGTGGTACTGGGAGGCGCTACCTACCGGGGGGCGCAGGTTGGTTAGGAGCCAGCCTATCGTTGACCCGAACCTTCTTTGGTGGCAGTCGCGTGGGCCAGTGACGATCGAGAGGCTCGAGGACTCCGCGGAGGTGGTGCGTCACCGTGTCAGTGAGGAGGACGTGCACGTCCATCGCTACTTGTTTGCGTTGGAGCACATGCCGTTCTCCAATACCTGGCAGGTTCTCCGGGGATCTCACTGGAGCTATGATCCCGTGATGGTTCCTTCTCTGTGGGTGTCCACTGCCCGCGCCGATACCCGTCGTGGGCTAGGGTTTTAGTTGTATTAGTGATGTTATATGTATGACACTATTCATGATGTATTAGTGATAATATTCGACGATGTACGGACGTATGAGATGATTTACTTTTGCTTATTGAATGCATGCTAATTTGAGTCCTATAAGATATTTTGAAATGTATATCTTGTGTTGCTCTATATCCAAGTGGCCCGTCATGTTTGCAGGTTACACCTCCGAGTGGCCTATGTTTTTCCGGAGTGTTGATTCATTTCCGTCCCGGCAAATTTCAGGCGCTCGGTATGTCCTATTTTAGCAAAGGTCATGCTGGATTTTTCCGTGAATTTTGGCATGACTTGTGCCAGAATATGTAGGAAATATCGAGTGCCCGGATTTGTGTGTTGAGTATCTTGGTAGTTGTCTTCGATCGATTTTCAATTAATGTTTTAACTATGAACATAGGAAATGTCCGACGACGAAAATGATTTCAGTATTTGGAAATACTGCAAAGACGAGCGCGGCCTGTGCGACGGAATCTTCCTAGATGATGATAGGCGCTTCAGCATCAAGATGGACGAGAACTTCGAAGTGGATACAGTAAGTCACAGCGACAAGTCTTTTTTCGTAATTAAGCATGACATCTGCTTCATTTGCTTCCACTTATTTTTTTTACTATTCTACTAGCGTATCCCCTGCCATGCAAGAGTTTTTGTATTGGATAAGATAGGTTTCAGTCATAGTATGGAGGAAAAGAAAGTTTACTTGAAGACCGAGCATGGTTATATTTTCCATGCATAATAGTACAATTCAGACGACTACACCTATTTTGGATGCAAAACATGGCGAGCACTATGCAAGACTTATGCATTTGAGCCTGATATGGTTATCACCTTTGATATTCGTCCGAAAGATATATTGAAGGTAATACCGACATCTGGGTCGATGTGCAGACGCCTCCCGTTATACCATTATGTAAGTTTCTCAACCATATTTATGTCTTTGATATTGTTTATTCAAAAATAGTTGACAACTAATTTGTATTGTCAGCTTATTTCGGTGCAAGCAAACATGTCCAGTGCTTGGTAGATAGGACCGTATACTGTCCTGGGGCTGAACTCAACTGCGAGGAGCTCAGTCATTATGTTTCATGGCTTGAGGATCTTGATACTGTCAAGACAAATTTTCTTCCTGCATTTAGAAATGTTAGTACTGAAAATGTGCGACCAATAGTGTTCGTAATGAACTACGGTCACATCTATTTAGGAAGGATGGTAAGATTTTTACTATTTGTCATCAGTGCATCTTTTCCATACATTATTTTTGAAACTAAACTTCATTGCTAAGTATGTTAACATACGATGTTCTTCAACAGGGACTCCCGCTGAATGTTGTGCCTTATGGGATCGAGACTAAAGGTACCATGAGTATTATCATCTTATGGCCAAGATATCCTACAGATTACTTTAGTGCATTCAAGATTAGCGACGGATGCTTAATAGTGCAAGACTGGACCAAATATGTGATGGGGGAGCGCAGAGAAGTACTAGGGGGCAGCAAACAGATGTGCTACCCATGATTAGGAGACAGGTTCATCTGCATGCTCCAGCTTGATCAAGGAGGAGAGCTATACATGTTTTATGTTATTTTACCTCAGAGAGCAGCAGGAGTGATTAGCTAGCTAGAAATGAGTCTGAGGATGATGATGTGCTATACTATATTACTATGATGATAAAATAGCTAGTGTTGGTGGTAATGACTATGATGATTAATATTAGATAGTGTTAGTGGTGATTAAATAAATACTGTTTTTTTAGACAGAAATAAATACTGTTGGTGGTAATGACTATAAGGATGATTAAATAGCTTGTGCTGGCGGATTAGATTCAAGTGGAGGCAACATGTGGTGCACATCGAAAGTACTACTAGTCCAAACTAGATCAAGTTTGGATTAGTAGTATACTTTTGACATGCACCACATATTTCCTCCACTTGAACCTAATCCACCTTCATTTGACACACTGTTATGGACATAATGATGTAAACCTCATAACTGGTATTGTACCAATATTTGTACGATGGCGCATAAATACACTAAAAATAAAAAAATAAAAAAAAGTACTAGTAGCGATGGACAGAAAACACGCTGCAAGTAGTTACCTTAGCAGTAGCGTGGTACCGAACAAACGCTGCAGCTATTTGTCCTAGCAATTGCGCAGGCAGGCACGCGCTGCTGCTAAGCAATAGCTGTAGCGCCTTATTAGTAGCACGCCCTCCCGTGCTACTAGTGAGCACAAAACCCGCGCTACTGCTAGGGTTTTCCCTAGTAGTGAGAGGTCAGCAGCGCAGCCTGCATTCCCATATTGACATATTTATGTTAGACTCCTGCGTATATCTTTTTTTAGATCCTCATTGCGACTTTTCTTTCCGAACACCACACTGAGCATCAGGGGCTACTGTCTATGCGGTAACATTTTTATATGTTTTAAATACATACCTCAAAGCCTGTTAGAAGGCTGGTACAGGCTTCTGTCAGCCCGCTCTTGGCGGACTGAACCTTCTGAATCACCGCACTCATAATAGTGTGGTGCTCCTCGTCGATGGAGGCGCCATTAAGCACCTCCAGCAAATTGTCCGGCGCCTCTGGTTGGACGGAGGCCGCCGGTGTCGTAGGCATGCCCTTCTTACGAAGGGGCCGCCTATCGGACTCCGGAACCATTGAAGGTTCCGAAGCGGTGTCCGGCCCAGGGCCGGACTTAGATCCCTCTGGGCTTCACCCCCTTTGGGCCTGGAGTCCGGGAGGTCGCCTTGCGACGCCTCCAGGACCACCTCCTCCTGGTTTAGTCCCTTTTGGGACTCCACCTCGGCATCGTCCGTAGGGCGAGGGGAGGAGGCCGTCGGGAGTGAAGAGATATTCACATCAGATGAATCCAGGGAGCCGCTCGACGAATCGCCGAGCTGAGCCTTGGGCGGACTGCATGATTGAATTCGGCGTCAGAAGGTACTGTACAAAAGAGGAACGCCATAAGTTATTCTGGTATCGGGATACTTACGATTTTGCTAGGGGCTTGACCCTGGATGGCCATTCCTCTCCGCCGTCTTCGGCGTCGAAGGCGTAGTCCGGAAGAATGGTCTTCCCCTTCTTGGACCCTCCAGCCTCCCCAGTTGGGGCGGCCTTCCTCTCCTTTCCTCCCCCCGCTGGAGGGGAGGAGGCTTCTTCTTCCTCCTCCTCGTCTTTGGAGGCGGAGGGCGCTTCGGGGTCATCGGGCGACGAGTCCGACACCACCAGGCGTCGGGAACTCTTTCGAGTCCCCGTGGCCTTCTTCTTGGCCTTCTTCTTCGGCACCACGTGGGGTGCCGGAACCAGCAGCTTTGTCAAACGGGCGTCTGCTAGGTCTTCGGGCAAAGGAGTCGGATAGTTGATCTGTCTGGCCTTCTTCTGCTAGTCCTGTTAAAGGGATGGGAGTTTAGATCCCGCATAGAGTCAAACTATGGAAAACAAATACCCCGTAATGGGAAAATTGAGCTTACCGCTCTGGCTTGACGCTTCACGCAGAATCTGCGATCCTCGTTAATGGGAGGGAGAACCTTAGAGCTCTTGAAAAGCACCTTCCAGGCATCTTTGTGCGTTGTGTCGAAGAGCATGGACAAAGTTTGGTGCTGGGCCGGGTCGAATTCCCACAGATTAAAAGCCCGTCGTTGACACGGGAGGATCTGGCGGAAGAGCATGACCTAGACTACGGTGACAAGTTTAACCTTCCTGTCGATCAGGTCTTTGACGCAGGTTTGAAGTCCGGTCGCCTCTGCCGAATTACCCCACGATAGGCCCGTCTCTTTCCATGAGGTGAGCCGTGTGGGGATGCCAGATCGGAATTCGGGGGCCGCTGCCCATTCAGGGTCACGCGGTTCAGTGATGTAGAACCACCCCGATTGCCACCCTTTGATGGTTTCCACGAAGGCGCCCTCGAGCCATGTAACGTTGGCTATCTTTCCCACCATGGCGCCTCCGCACTCCGCTTGTCGGCCGCCCACAACCTTCGGCTTGACATTGAAGGTCTTCAGCCATAAGCCGAAGTGGGGCTAGATGCGGAGAAAGACCTCACACACGATGATGAACGCCGAGATGTTGGGGATGAAGTTCGGGGCCAGATCATGGAAATCCAGGCCATAGTAGAACATGGGCCCCCGGACAAATGGGTGAAGTGGGAAGCCCAGTCCGAGGAGAAAATGGGTAAGAAACACCACCCTCTCATGGGGCCTAGGGGTGGGGATGAGTTGCCCCTCATCTGGAAGCCGGTGCGCGATGTCGTGAGACAAGTATCCGACCTTCCTCAACTTTTTGATGTGCCCCTCCGTGACGGTGGAGGCCATCCATCTACCTCCCGCTCCGGACATGATTGGAGAAGGTTGAGGTGGGAAATGCGGACTTGGGCGCTGGAGCTCGAGTGCGCAGGAATGGATAAGCAAAGGAGGAAGAATGCATAGATGGAAAGGGTAGATCCTTATCCCTTATATGGGCGGCCGAAACTATGAGCCCCCACCAGCCTAATAAAACTCGCTTATCTCCCAAGCGCCGCGGTTAATGGCGCGGTTGGGTTACCCACGCCCGTATTGATGAGAATCCCGGAATAAGGGGACACGATCTCTGCTTTGACAAGACGTGCCAAGGAAACCGCCTCGCTAAACACGCTGAGGTGGGACAGTAAAATGATTTGAATAATGGTTTGGCTGTGGCGTGACGTCACGCTACAGAGTACGTCAACAGATTAGATTTGTGTAAATATTATTCTCTCTACGGTGGAATGTGGAACTTATTTTGCAGAGCCGGACACTATCCTTGTGTTCAAACATCTTCTATGAAGTATTCAGAGGAGGAACCCGCCTTGCAATGTCGAAGACAATTTGCGCGCCAGACTCATTGTCATTGAAGCCTGGTTCAGGGGCTACTGAGGGAGTCCTGGATTAGGGGGTGTCCGGATGGCCAGACTATGACCTTTGGCCGGACTCCCGGACTATGAAGATACAACATTGAAGACTTTGTCCCGTGTCCGGATAGGACTTTCCTTGGCATGGAAGGCAAGCTTGGCGATACAATATGAAGATCTCCTCCCATTGTAACCGACTCTGTGTAACCCTAGCCCTCTCCGGTGTCTATATAAACCGGAGAGTTTTAGTCCATAGGACGGACAACAATCATACCATAGGCTAGCTTCTAGGGTTTAGCCTCTCTGATCTTGTGGTAGATCAACTCTTGTATTACCCATATCATCAATATTAATCAAGCAGGAGTAGGGTTTTACCTCCATCGAGAGGGCCCGAACCTGGGTAAAATCATCGTGTCCCCTGTCTCCTGTTACCATCCGCCTAGACGCACAGTTCGGGACCCCCTACCCGAGATCCGCCGGTTTTGACACCGACATCGGCCCCCGTAGGGATCCGCCCTACATCATCTTCGTATCTTGAGCCACGTTGATCACGTTTTTGGAGCCCCTGCCCCTCTTTTTCTAGCTTGATTTTGTTGTTTTCGTCCTAAATCCGAAAATCCCCACCAAAAATAGCACCCAATTTTTTTTGTGATTTGTTGGTGTTGATGATGATTTGTTGATTTTGATCCGTGGATTCGGTGTGTAACTCGTGGATCTTGCTTTTCCCCACATTCTCCCCCTTGAAATCCATCAAAAATCCGCGGAATCGTCGAAATTCTCGTCATTTTCGAGTTTATCCTGAGCAGTTCCTGATCGCGTTTGACCTACCCGGATCATCCGGACCCTGGCCCGGATCATCCGGACGCGCCCGGATCATCCGGCTCCTGGCCCGGATCATCCGACTACCTCTGTCGAAACTGCATTTCTGCAGTTCTCTACCACCACCACCTACGCCTACGCAGTCCCCCCACTTCGACCACCACCACTTTCACCTGCCAAACCCCACGATAAACCCTCCGTACCACCATTAGACTTTGAGTTCGAGAATTTGAGTTGTGATTTCCCGCGTCCTATTGTGTTTGGGCTATTTAGGTACGGTGCGACATCAACATCACCAACCCTCATCTTCGCCGACTACTCATCTTCGCTACGGACGGTAACTTCGACGACATCTTTGTCATACCTTGGAATTGCATTGATAACCATCATACCCCATCTTTTGCGTAGCTTACCCATCGAGACTAGCCATTGAGTATTGCCAGCAACGTGACTTGTGCACATTAGTGATCACACCATACCATACACACCATATCATCTCTTGTGTCACAAAGTTGTCATCGCATATACAATTTCTATCTTGGTTCGTGAAGTATCGCATGACAAAAGAGCTCAAAAGTGAAAGAGCCAACCAAGCTTTTAAGCAAAAGAGAAAAATAAGCAAAGAGCTTATAATCAAGAACCATAGCATCATACTACATTAAGATTGTCATACTCGATTATCTTGGATCATAACACCGAAATACCATACAAATAGCATACTTGGGATAGAGATCGTTGCATTTTTGCTTAGTAGGTTGTGCACAAGCTCTGAATCCGCCTATTGTGGAATCATGCTAGCGTCTCTCGAGTATTGTGCAAAAAGAGCATTTTCGTGGATTCCACATTTTAGCTCATTTTTGGTTTGCACAATCCCATTATTCTATTTGCGTGTGTGTTTCCGTGTTCCACTTCTTGCTTGGCCTACTTGTTGCATTTGCGAATTTGCGAATCTTTTTCAACATCTTTGATTCAAACTAACGATTGCAATCAATTTTGGGCCACCATCCTAACCAAGCTCCACCATAAGCTTTTACTTGTGTAGGTGTGAGAACCGACAAGGATTGGTACCAATAGTGCTATTTCATTGTCTGCATTTGAGTGAACTTGATTCATCATCAACATCGGTCAAGGTACATTGGTATAAGTTCTTCTCTTCTTACCACTCACATTTTTGCTTGGAATGATGGATAGGCCGAGTACTTCTACCAACCCACTCTTCATTGAGCAAGATGACGAAATGTCATCATACGTCACCAAGAGTCACCTCTTTGGCGCACAACGAGCGTTGCATCAAGAGCAACAAGCAATGAACGAACGCATTGACAATGATGTAGGGCGGAACCCTATGGTGACGATCTTTCACGTTTGGAGTGGATCCTAAGGGGAATCACGAAGAACACGCGGAAGCACAAAGGGGAAACACGGGGAAAACGAGAGAGAATCACTGAACTGACAAGGAATAAATCACACAAGTGCTAGATCACCGAAAACAAAGAGTAACTCATGATCCACAATCAACAAAGGTAAGGATACAAAGGAACCATTCTTTTCCGTGAGGAGGTCTTGATGGTCTTCCCTAGAGAGGGGTCTTGAATCCGCTTGGGGGATCTTCTCCGAAGAGGTCGTGAACTCCGAGGAGAAGTATCCAAGTGGATGAGCAAGCCTCTCACACAAATATGAGCTAAACCAATGCTAACCCTAGCTAGGAGGTGGGAGAGGCCTATTTATAGTCTTAGTGCAAAAGGGGGCGAAGTGAAGGGGTACATGGGCTTCGGCCCGAAACTGTGCGTAGACAGGTACCGGACGTCCGCTGGGGACCGGTCGTCCGGTGGCTCACGGGGGCCCGGACGTCCGATGTCGTCGGACATCCGCTAGATACGTTCTGTGAAGGAGGCGCGGGTCGTCCGGTATCTTCATACTTCCGTTAATATCCACTATGTTGGGGGGTGCCGGACGTCCGGTGACTTCGGTCGTCCGCTCGCTGGAGAGTGTGGTCGACCGTCCGGTCCGGGCCGGACGTCCGCTCGCTGGGGCCTGCGTTGGCTGGGACTTGGCAGCTGGGGCTTCAGGCGCCGGACGTCCGGTCCCGACCGGTCGTCCGGTGGTTGGAGTTTTCTCCGGTAGATCTTCTTCTTGACCTTCGCGGTTGGTAGCCTTGCCGTCTTGTTCGATGGATGTAGATATACCATGGATTTCCTCCAGGTACCTGATCACACACAGAGTGTCCATATGAGGTAGTAGCCAAGTCTCATGAGTAGAGAGAGGAAGTTTGGAAAGGAGCGAGTTCACCTTATCTTCGATAGCCTTTGCTCTAGCTCTTGTCATGGGTCCGAGTGGTGTTGAGGGAGATGTAGATACGTCCATGGGGATGAGCGAGGGATGCTCCACATCAGACAACCTCGCCACCGACTTGCGACTCTCCGAGCAACGTACACGGGACTACTTCGACAACAAGCTCGACGTGCACAAGCAAGAGAATGATGCAAGAATAGACGAGATCCGAGCCTTGTTGGTGAACCGGCCTCCTTCAACTTCTTCATACTCAAGATCGAGCCACTCAAGTCGACACTCCGATGACTCATTCTCCGGCTCAAGTACTCCGTCATCAAACACTCTTCGACGAGCCGCGCGTCAAGACTGTCATGCATCTTGTAACCCGCTACGCGACAAGCATTCACAGGAGCAAGTCGATGAGCAAGTTCCTCGTCCTCACTAAAACCAAGTCGCTTTTGCTCAAGCCAAGAACGATAACGATGACGGCTCCAAGAGGAAGAAGGAGCTCGTCTACACCAAGAGCAACAAGACGTCGAGGCTCAACATCTTCAACAACAACAACGTGAAGTGCAAGCTCTTGAGGCGCAACGTGCCCTTCAAGAATCAAGTCGAGCCATCGCCAACCGCAATCGCGAATGGCGCAATCAAGAGGAAGCTCCTCGAGAAGAAATACAAGAGAGGAACTACCAACCACGTGTGCACCGTCAAGTTCCTCAAGCTCCTCCACAAGCTCGTCAAGCTCCACCTCAACCTCAAGTCCAACAAGAGCAAGGTTATCATGGACTTCCTCCACACCAAGAGCAACATGAGGATTACTACCCTCCACGTCAAGAGCGACATCATCACCATCGCCAACAACACAATGAAGAGAAATGCTATGGAAAGCTAAAATTCACCATGCCCAAATTCAATGGAAGTAATGATCCCGAAGAATACCTCTCATGGGAATTGAAGGCCGACAAAATCTTTCGTTTGCACAACTATGAGGAAGAGAAGAAGATCGTTATGGCATCACTTGAGTTCCAAGACTATGTGCTCATATGGTGGGAACAAATCCTTGAGCGCCGACAAGCAAGAGGTGAACCTCCAAACACCACTTGGGCTCAAATGAAGGATGTCATGTGAGCATGTTTTGTGCCCACCTACTACAACCGCGACCTCTTCAAGAAACTCCAACTCCTCAAGCAAGGAACAAAGAGTGTTGAATAATACTACAAGGAAATGGAGATAGCCATGATTCGAGCCAATGTCAAGGAAGATGATGAGCAAACAATGGCACATTTCTTGAATGGACTCAATCATCCCATCAAGAAGATCGCCGACTTCCAGCCATACCCCAACCTCATTGAGCTCGTGCATCAAGCTACAAAGGCGGAACGTCAAGTGCAAGATGACTTCAAGTACGCCAAGTACTCATCCAAGACCTACGGCTTCTCCAACATCCAAGCTTCAACTACTCCTCCAACATCTACCAAGCCTTCTCCAAGCAACGGCGACAAGTCAAGTTACAAGAAAACTTCGGCAAGTTCAAGTCGTCTTCCTTCTACTACAAACAACTTTAAGACGCGTGCTTCGTCATCTACTCCGACCGATGAGACCGTCAAGACAAGCTCCTTCAAGTGTTTCACTTGCGGCGGCCGAGGCCACAAGTCCTATGAATGCACAAACAAGCGCACCATGATCCTCAACGACGATGGCACATATGAATCCATGAGTGATGAAGAGATGGAAGCTCTTGAGCAAGTGGCCATGCACCGGCGCGTGAACGAGGATGAAGATGATCAACTCTTTTGTGATGAAGATACGAGCCCCGCTCTTGTTGTCTTCAAGGTCTTGACTCTTCAACATCAACAAGAAGAAGATCAATGATGCCATATCTTCCACACCAAGGCCGGCATCAATGGAAGGTCCGTCAAGGTCATCATCGATGGAGGTAGTTGTCACAACTTGGCAAGTGAAGAACTATGCTCCAAGCTTCAATTGGTCAAGAGGAAGCACCCGCACCCCTACAAGGTTCAATGGCTAAGTGACTCCGGCACTATACGAGTTGAGCATACAGTCCAAGTCTCCTTCAAAATTGGTGCATATGAAGACACTTTGGAGTGTGATGTGGTCCCCATGACCGTTTGCCACCTCCTTCTTGGTCGACCAAGGCAATTCCACCGTGGTGTCTTCCACAACGGGCGCACCAATCACTATAGCTTCAAGATGAAAGGGAAGGGATATGTGCTACGACCTATGTCTCCTAGTCAAGTGATAGCCGACAAGCAAACTACCCATCATAGAGAGAAGAGTGAGAAAGTGATCCACCCAAAAGTGAGTGAGAGCCACAAGCCAAACTTGAGCGCATCTTCGCCTAGAGAGAAAAACTTAGTCCTATTTGCCACAAAAAGTGAGATGAGAGAAGTGTGTGAGAACCCATCGAGTGTGATGCACTTTGTCCTTGTGTGCAAGGATGGAGAACCAAAAAATAACACCGCTCACTAGCTACCTTTGGTGTTTCAATCTCTTTTGCAGGAATTTCAAGATGTTTTCCTCGATGAGCAACCTCCGGGTCTACCTCCTCTTCGAGGCACTGAGCATCGAATCGACCTCATCCCCGGAGCGCCACTTCCAAACAAAGCTCCATACCGTGTCAATCCCGAAGAAACTAAGGAGATTCAACGGCAAGTACAACAACTCATCGACAATGGTCATGTACGTGAAAGCTTAAGCCCTTGTGCCGTTCCCGTTATACTTGTGCCTAAGCCAGATGGAAGTTTCCGCTTGTGCTCCGATTGTAGACCGATAAATGCTATTACCGTTAGCTATAGACACCCTATTCCTCGCTTAGATGATATGCTTGATGAACTTAGCGGAGCCAACTTTTTCTCAAAAATTGATCTTAAAAGTGGCTATTATCAAAGCCGAACACAAGAGGGTGATGAATGGAAAACTGCTTTCAAAACAAAATTTGGCTTATATGAGTGGTTAGTCATGCCTATGGGTTTTTCTCAGGCTCCCGGTACTTTCGTGCGTCTCATGCATTATGTGCTTCGCCCTTATATTGGAGTCTTTGTTGTGGTTTACTTCGATGATATTCTTGTGTTTAGCAAAACCATGGAAAGAGCATCTTAATCATGTTAGGGCTGTTTTGCAAACCCTTCGCAAAGAACGTCTTTATGCCAACATGAAAAAGTGCACATTTGGTGTTGACAAAGTGGTTTTCTTGGGTTATGTTGTATCTTCCAAGGGTGTCCATGTTGATGAATCTAAAATTGAAGCAATTAAAACTTGGCCCCAACCCACCAATTTAAAACAAGTGCGCAGTTTTCTTGGTCTAGCAGGTTTTTATCATCGCTTTGTGAAAGATTTTAGCACTATTGCCTCTCCTTTGCATGCCTTGAGTAAGAAAAACACACCTTTTGTTTCGGGATCTTTATAATCCACCGGTTTTAATGAGCTCAAGTCTTTACTTACTCATGCTCTGATTCATGCTTTGCCCAATTTTGACAAAACTATTGAGGTTCATTGTGATGCAAGTGGTGTCGGAATTGGCGGAGTTTTGATGCAAGAAAAACGAGCCATAGCATTTTTAGTGAAAAACTCTCCGTTGCTCAACTTAACTATCCCATATATGACAAAGAATTGTATGCTTTAGTGCGTGTGCTACATGTTTGGGAACATTATCTCAGACCTCATGAGTTTGTCATACATATCGATCATGAAACACTTAAGTACTTAAAAGGTCAAACTAAGTTGAACAAGCGTCATGCCAAATGGAGTGAATTTATTGAATCTTTTCCCTATGTGATCAAGTACATTAAGGGTAAGGAAAATGTAGTTGCGGATGCACTTTCAAGCATATGCATGCTTGTCACTAAACTTGAGTAGAATGTTATTGGCTTTGAGAACATAAAAGACTTGTATGCTAATGATCCATCTTTTGCTATTCCTCATGCTAAGTGTTTGACGCATACTTCTTGGGAACAATATTATATCAAGGATGCTTATCTTATGAAAGCTAACAAACTATGCATTCCCGAGTCTTCTCTTCGTTTGCTACTTTTGCAAGAGGCTCATGGAGGCGGAATCATGGGACATTGTGGATGAGATAAGACATTCACCATGCTGTCCAAGAACTACTTTTGGCCAAGATGTTTCGAGACGTCTCACACTTCACCACCCGATGCTCTACATGTCACAAAGCTAAGTCTAAAGCTCAATTTCATGGTATTTACATGCCTCTTCCTATTCCTTATCAACCTTGGGAAGACATTAGCATGGATTTTGTACTTGGTTTGCCTAGAACTCAAAATGGAAAGGATTCCGTGTTTGTTGTTGTGGACCGATTTTCTAAGATGGCACATTTCATTCCTTGCAACAAGATAGACGATGCTTCACACATTGCACATATATTTTGTAGAGAAATCTTACGACTCCATGGAGTACCAAAGACAATCATCTCCGATCGTGATGTCAAGTTCTTGAGTTACTTTTGGAAGACCCTATGCGCCAAGCTCCGAATCAAGCTCTTATTCTCATCCGCATACCATCCTCAAACCGATGGCCAAACAGAGGTGACGAACTGGACACTATCCACTCTACTTTGCGTGTTGATCAAGAAGAACATCAAGGAGTGGGAAGCATGTGTACCCATCACCGAGTACACCTACAACCGCGCAAGACATTCGACTACCGGCAAGTCCCCCTTCGAGGTCGTCTACGTCTTCAACCCGTTCTCACCATTGCACAATCTACCTCTTCCTCTACAAGAGCGCACCAACATGTATGCGAGTGCACGAGCAAGATACATCAAGAAGAAGCGTGAGGATACAAGGAACACCATCGAGCGCCAAGTACAATGACCAGCGACCAAGCTCAACATCAACAAGCAACCCATGATCTCCAACATAGGCGATTTCGTGTGGCTACACCTTCGCAAGGACTGCTTCCCCAATGAATGCAAGTCCAAAAATCTCCCTCGAGCCGATGGACCCTTCAAGGTGCTAGCACGCTACAACAACAACGCTTACAAGATCGACCTACCAAGCGACAAGTACAACGTGAGCGACGTCTTCAACGTCAAAGACCTCTCGCCTTACCATGGTGATGAAGATTTCGATCCGAGGTCGGATCTTTCCCAAGGGGGGGGGGAGGAGATGATGCGGAGCATCCCACGATCATCCCCATGGATGCATCTACATCCCCTACAACACCACTTGGACCTATGACTCGAGCACGTGCAAGAGCTCTTGAAACCGAGGTGACATCACTCCTCTCACAACTCCTTTTCGATTCACATGAGACATGGTTACTACCTCAAACGGTAACGCTATGCATACTCAGGTACCAAAGAGTTAACCATGGAGAATCTAGGAAGCAAGGAGAACCGGAAGCAGAAGACATGCGTGAAGACGGAGAGGAAAAGCGCCCAAGTCCCAGAGTGGCCGGACGATCCGGACGGCGGCCCGGACGATCCGGACAGAGCTCGGATGATCCGGGCCCCGTCCCCGACGATCCGGCTAACTCGCCCCGAAGACACCCAAAGCTCCCACCTGAAGCCGGATCATCCGAACCCCGTCCCGGATCATCCGGACCCCCAGCCGGACATCCGGACCTGCACCACCACCAGCCGCGTCTCCTGCTCATCCGGGCCTCCACCCGGATCATCCGGACCAGCCCGGATCATCCGGCTCCACCCCCGGATCATCTGGCCAGCGCCTGCACACGTGTGTTGGGCTGAGCCCATGTACCCCTTCGCCCCCTAGCCTATATATAGGACTCCTCCTCCTCACTTTGAGACTTAGCATTAGTTTAGCTCATATTTTGTGTGAGAGCCTTGCTCATCCACTTGGTTACTTCTCCTCGGAGCTCACGACCTCTTCGGAGAAGATCCCCCAAGTGGATTCAAGACCCCTTCAAGGGAAGACCCTCAAGACCTCCTCACGGAGAAGAATGGCTACCTTTGTATCTTTCCTTTGTTGATTTTGAATCTTGTGCTACCTTATGTGTTCGGTGATCTAGCCCTTGTGTGATCGATTACTTGTCGGTTTAGTGATTCTCTCGTTTCTCCCCGTGTTTTCCCATGTCATTTCCGCGCGTTCTTCGTGTTTCCCCATAGGATCCACTCCAAACGTGAAAGATCGGCCCCCGTAGGGATCCTCCCTACATCAATTATCTTATGAGAGCTAACAAACTTTGCATTCCCGAGTCTTCTCTTCGTTTGCTACTTTTGCAAGAAGCTTCTGGAGGCGGACTCATGGGACACTTTGGTTGCGACAAGACATTCGCCATGCTCTCCAAAAACAACTTTTGGCCCAAGATGTTCCGCGACATCTCACACTTCACCAACCGATGCTCTACATGTCGCAAAGCTAAGTCTAAAGCTCAATCCCATGGTCTTTACATGCCTCTTCCTATTCCTTATCAACCTTGTGAAGATATTAGCATGGATTTTGTACTTGGTTTGCCTAGAACTCAAAATGGAAAGGATCCGTGTTTGTTGTTGTGGACCGATTTTCAAAGATGGCACATTTCATTCCATGCAACAAGATAGACGATGCTTCACATGTTGCAAATCTCTTTTGCAGGGAAATCTTGCAATTCCATGGAGTACCAAAGACAATCATCTCCGACCGCTATGTCAAGTTCTTGAGTTACTTTTGGAAGACGCTATGCGCCAAGCTCAGAATCAAGCTCTTGTTCTCGTTGGCATACCATCCTCAAACCGACGGCTAAACGGAGGTGACGAACCGTACACTCTCCACTCTACTTCGTGTGTTGATCAAGAAGAACATAATGGAGTGGGAAGAGTGTCTACCCATCGTCGAGTACGCCTACAACCGCGCCAGACATTTGACTACCGGCAAGTACCCCTTCGAGGCCGTCTACGGTTTCAACCTGTTTTCCCCATTGGACATTCTACCTCTTCCACTACAAGAGAGCACCAACATGGACGTGAGTGCACGAGGAAGCTACATCAAGAAGATGCACGAAGATACAAGGCACACCATCGAGCGCCAAGTACAACAACTCCCGACCAAGCTCAACGTCAACAAGCAACCCATGATATTCAACATTGGAGATCTTGTGTGGCTACATCTTCGCAAGGACCGCTTCCCCAATGAACGCAAGTCCAAACTTCTACCTCGAGCCGATGGACCCTACAAGGTGCTAGTACGCTACAACAACAACGCTTACAAGATCGACCTACCAAGCGACAAGTACAATGTGAGCGACATCTTCA
>NC_041385.1:345969202-346002602 GCF_002162155.2 Triticum dicoccoides
GACGCATCCACATATCCTACAACACCACTTGGACCTATGACTAAAGCCCGTGCAAGAGCTCTCGAAACCGAGTTGACATCACTCCTCACACTCCCTTTCGATTCACACGAGACATGGCTACTACCTCAAACAGAGTCGCTTTGCATACTCAGGTACCAAGGAGTTAGCCATGGAGAAGCTAGGAAGCAAGGAGAACCGGAAGCGGAAGACATGCATGAAGACGTAGAGGAAAAATGCCAAGTCCCAGGCTGGCCGGACGATCCGGACGAGGGCCCGGACGATCCGGACCCCGATCCGGATGATCCGGCTAACTAGCCCGAAGCCACCCGAAGCTCAAATGATGCGGAGCATCCCACGATCATCCCCATGGACGCATCTACATATCCTACAACACCACTTGCACCTATGACTCGAGCATGTGCCAGAGCTCTCAAAACCGAGGTGATGTAGGGCGGAACCCTAGGGGCCAATCTTTCATGTTTGGAGTGGATCCTATGGAGAAATACGAAGAACGAGCGGAAGATCACAAGGGAAAACACAGGGAGAGCGAGAGAAACACTCAACCGACAAGAGATCGATCACACAAGGTCTAGATCATCGAAGCATGAGTAACACGAGATACAAAGTCAACAATTGACGATACATGAGTAACCGTTCTTGTCCGTGAGGAGGTCTTGATTATCTTCTTCGGATGGAGGCCTTAAATCCGAATGGATCTTCTCCGAGGAGGCACGGTCCCTCACGTGGAGTAGATCAGATACGGCTGAGCAGTGCTCTATCTCAAAATGAGCTATCACAATGTTGAGTCTCGAAGTGAGGAGGAGGAGTCCTATCAAAATACGGGGGGCGAAGAGGTACATGGGATCAGCCCAACACGCGCGCAGGCGCTGGCCGGATGATCCGGGGGTGGAGCCAGATGATCCGGGCTGGTCCGGATGATCCGGGTGGAGGCCCGGATGAGCAGGAGACGCGGCTGGTGGTGGTGCAGGTCCGGATGTCCGGCTAGGGGTCCGGACGTCCGGGCATGGTCTGGATGATCCGGGACGTGGTCCGAAGGATGCGGCTTCTGGTGGGAGCTTCGGGTGTCTTCGGGGTGAGTTAGCCGGATCGTCCGGGCCGGGGTCCGGATCGTTCGGGCTCTGTCCGGATCGTCCGGGCCGCCGTCCGGATCGTCCGGCCAGTCTAGGACTTTGCGCTTTTCCTCTCCGTCTTCACGCATGTCTTCCGCTTCCGGTTCTCCTTGCTTCCTAGCTTCTCCATGGTTAACTCCTTGGTACCTAAGTATGCATAGCGTTTCCATTTGAGGTAGTACCCATTTCTCATGTGAATCGAAAGGGAGTTGTGAGAGGAGTGATGTCACCTCGGTTTCAAGAGCTCTTGCACGTGCTCGAGTCATAGGTCCAAGTGGTGTTGTAGGGGATGTAGATGCGTCCATGGGGATGATCGTGGGATGCTCCGCATCATTTCCCCCCTCCTTGGGAAAGATCCGACCTCGGATCAAAATCTTCATCACCATGGTAAGGCGAGAGGTCTTTGACGTTGAAGATGTCGCTCACGTTGTACTTGTCGCTTGGTAGGTCCATCTTGTAAGCGTTGTTGTTGTAGCGTGCTAGCACCTTGAAGGGTCCATCGGCTCGAGGGAGAAGTTTGGACTTGCGTTCGTTGGGGAAGCAGTCCTTGCGAAGGTGTAGCCACACGAGATCGCCTATGTTGAAGATCAATTGGCTGCTTGTTGACGTTGAGCTTGGTCGCTAATCGTTGTACTTGGCGCTCGATGGTGTTCCTTGTATCCTCATGCATCTTCTTGATGTAGCTTGCTCGTGCACTCGCATCCATGTTGGTGCGCTCTTGTAGAGGAAGAGGTACAATGTCCAATGGTGACAACTGGTTGAAGCCGTAGGCGACCTCGAAGGGGGACTTGCCGGTAGTCGAATGTCTTGCATGGTTGTAGGCGTACTCGGCGATGGGTAGACATGCTTCCCACTCCTTGATGTTCTTCTTGATCAACACGCGAAGTAGAGTTGAGAGAGTCCGGTTCGTCACCTCTGTTTGGCAGTCGGTTTGAGAATGGTATGCGGATGAGAACAAGAGCTTGATTCCGAGCTTGGCGCATAGCGTCTTCCAAAAGTAACTCAAGAACTTGATGTCACGGTCGGAGACGATTGTCTTTAGAACTCCATGGAGGCACAAGATTTCCCTACAAAAGAGATTTGCAGTGTGTGAAGCATCGTCTATCTTGTTGCAAGGAATGAAATGTGCCATCTTAGAAAATTGGTCCACAACAACAAACACGGAATCCTTTCCATTTTGAGTTCTAGGCAAACCAAGTACAAAATCCATGTTAATGTCTTCCCAAGGTTGATAAGGAATAGGAAGAGGCATGTAAAGACCATGAGATTGAGCTTTAGACTTAGCTTTGCATCATGTAGAGCATCAGGTGGTGAAGCGTGAGACGTCTCGAAACATCTTGGGCCAAAAGTAGTTCTTGGAGAGCGTGGCAAATGTCTTATATCATCCAAAATGTCCCATGAGTCTGCCTCCATGAGCCTCTTGCAAAAGTAGCAAACGAAGAGAAGACTCGGGAATGCATAGTTTGTTAGCTCTCATAAGATAAGCATCCTTGATATAATATTGTTCCCTAGAAGTATGCGTCAAACACTTAGCTTAAGGAATAGCAAAGATGGATCATTGGCATACAAGTCTTTGATGTGCTCGAAACCAATAACATTCAACTCAAGTTTAGTGACAAGCGTGCATATGCGTGAAAGCGCATCCACAACTACATTTTCCTTACCCTTAATGTACTTGATCACATAGGGGAAAGATTCAATAAATTCACTCCATTTGGCATGATGCTTGTTTAATTTAGTTTGACCTTTTAAGTACTTAAATGTTTCATGATCGTTATGTATGACAAACTCATGAGGTCTAAGATAATGTTCCCAAACATGTAGCACATGCACTAAAGCATCCAATTCTTTGTCATATATTGGATAATTAAGTTGAGCACCGGATAGTTTTTCACTAAAATATGCAATGGCTCGTTTTTCTTGCATCAAAACTCCGCCAATTCCGATACCACTTGCATCACGATGAACCTCAAAAGTTTTGTCAAAATTGGGCAAAGCAAGAATCGGAGCATGAGTAAGCAAAGACTTGAGCTCATCAAAAGCGGTGGATTGCAAAGATCCCCAAACAAAAGGAGCATTCTTCTTACTCAAGGCATGCAAAGGAGCGGCAATAGTGCTAAAATCTTTCACAAAGCGATGATAAAAACCCGCAAGACCGAGAAAACTACGCACTTGTTGCAAATTGGTGGGTTGGGGCCAAGTTTTAATTGCTTCAATTTTGGATTCATCAACATGGCCACCCTTGGATGATACAACAAAACCCAAGAAAACCACTTTGTCAACACCAAATGTGCACTTTTTCATGTTGGCATAAAGACGTTCCTTGCGAAGGGTTTGCAAAACAGCCCTAACATGATTAAGATGCTCTTTCATGGTTTTGCTAAACACAAGAATATCATCGAAGTAAACCAGAACAAAGACTCCAATATAAGGGCGAAGCACATAATGCATAAGACGCATGAAAGTACCGGGAGCCTCCGATAAACCCATAGGCATAACTAACACTCATATAAGCTAAATTTGGTTTTGAAAGCAGTTTTCCATTCATCACCCTCTTGAATGTGGATTTGATAATAGCCACTTTTAAGATCAATTTTTGAGAAAAAGTTGGCTCCGCTAAGTTCATCAAGCATATCATCTAAGAGAGGAATGGGATGCCTATAGCGAACGGTAATAGCATTTATAGGTCTACAATCGGAACACAAGAGGAAACTTCCATCTGGCTTAGGCACAAGTATAACAGGAACGGCACAAGGGCTCAAGCTTTCACGTACGTGACCGTTGTCGATGAGTTGTTGTACTTGCCGTTGAATCTCCTTTGTTTCTTTGGGGTTGACACGGTATGGAGCTTTGTTTGGAAGTGGCGCTCCGGGGATGAGGTCGATTCGATGCTCAATGCCTCGTAGAGGAGGTAGACCCGGAGGTAGCTCATCGGGGAAAACATCTTGAAATTCCTGCAAAAGAGATTGAAACACTAAAGGTAGCTCATGAGAGGTGTTAGTTTTTGGTTCCCCATCCTTGCACACAAGGACAAAGTGCATCTCGATGGGTTCTCACACACTTCTCTCTTCTCACTTAAGAAGGACTTAAGCAGGACTTTTTAGCCCTAAAAGTCAAAGAACATTATTCGCCGCTATTTTTTGAACAAGTTTCTGTACCCAGTAGCACATCCTTTTGAAGGAAATTCGAGACATTTTTTTGCTCATAGACATTAGCCCCACTCGTAGGGACAAACGTCGATTTCTGCATATGCTCTATGCTTCGGGAAATCTCATTTGGTCGTAAATTGAAGAAAATCCAGCGGCTATATGCCTTATTCTCCTTGTTTTCGCCGGATGGCATGTTGTAACTCATGCGCGTGAAAGCCAAGAACAAAATGGCATTCCTCGCATCGGTTAATATATATGTGGAAACAATATCTCCACTATAGTGGAAAAGAAATTTCGGGGCGGTCAGGCAAAAAGCGCACGGGAAAATGATGTACTTTCAAGGGCTGCCATAGAATGGACCGATGTTCACTAAAACGGTCGTATCTTTGTCATTCCGAGTCCGTGTCGGACCCACAAGTTTAGGGTTTTTCGGATAAGTTTCTGAACCAATTGGCATTTCCTTTTGAAGGAAATTCGAGAGATTATGTTGCTTATAGACATTAGCCCCCTACTAGTGACAAACATACCTTTCTGCAGATGCTCTATGATCCGGGCAATCTCATTTGGTCGTAAACTGAAGAAAATCCACCGGCTATATGCCTTACTCTCCTTGTTTTCGCAGGGAGGCATACAGTAACTCATGTGCGTGAAAGCCAAGAACAAAAGGGCATTCCTGGCATCGTTCAATATATATGTGGAAATGATATCTCCACTATAGAGGACAAGAAATTTCGGGCCGGCCAGGCAAAAAACTTACGGGCAAATGAAGTACTTTCAAGGATTGCCATAGAATGGACAGATGTTCACCAAAACGTTCATAATTTTGTCGTTCGGAGTCCGTGTCGGACCCATAACTTCTCAAACTGCTGGTGGCGAGCGTGCAAATTGAGAAAAGACTCCCCGCTCGCGCCAGGAGGCCCGGAGTAGCCTCAAATTCGGCCTTAAGCATGACTTTTTCGCCCTGAAAGTCAAAGAACATCATTCCCCGCTATTTCCGGACAAGTTTATGAACTCATTGGCACTTCCTTTTGAAGAAAATTTGAGAGATTATGTTGCTTATAGACATTAGCCCCCCTGGTAGGGACAAATGTAGCTTTCTGCAGATGCTCTATGATCCGGGCAATCTCATTTGCCCGTAAATTGAAGAAAATCCAGCGGCTATATGCCTTAGTGTCCTTGTTTTCGCAGGGTGGCGTGTTGTAACTCATGTGCATGAAAGCCAAGAACAAAAGGGCATTCCTGGCATCGTTCAATATATATGTGGAAATGATATATCCACTATAGAGGACAAGAAATTTCGGGCCGGTCAGGCAAAAAGCGCACGGGAAAATGAAGTACTTTCAAGGACTGCCATAGAATGGACCGATGTTCACTAAAACGGACATAACTTCGTCATTCGGAGTCCGTGTGTCAGGACCCCGACTCAATGCCACATCGATCTAGCATGTAACACCTCATATCACTTTGCGGCCTCACGCACGGTATCCCCACGGTGTCGCCTTACCTTTGTCCGGGACCGTTTGCGCCTTTTGGCACACGTATATGATGGTGTCGCTAGCATCCATATGATAAAGAGCCCGGGCTGACATGGCTAGTCGTAAACCCAAAGTGGCACTAACTTACAGGGACAGGCATCCATGACCCAGCATCGAACGTGTCGGTCATCAGCGAGTGAATCCAGGCTGTAGCACTGGGCTAACAGGACTCCGGCGAACCAGGCTGTAGCGGGCTAGCAGGACTCCGGTATTCATCGCGTGACATTTCCCCGAAGGGACAGACACAGGATCGAAGAAGGACACATGCCGGCCAACCTAAGTGTTCCGGAGCAGTAGCAAGCTACCAGGGCTCAGTGGAAGCACTAGGAGACATTTCCCGGTAAGAGAGTCTACTAGGGATAAACAACTAGATAGTCAGATCCCACACATAGCAGTACACATTACACGTACGCATAATATGCAAGTATGTGATGTACAACATGGCATCACAGCATAACTCAACAACTCAAATAGATAAAGACTCAGAAGAGCCATCACAGCATTATTACAAACAGGGGTCACATGACCCAACAGTCAGAGCAATCAAGCAACAAGCGGAAGCATTACATGTCTGAGTACAGACATCTATAAATGAAAAAGGCTGAACGCCTGACTATCTACAACGTCCAATCAAGATCGTAGCTGAGGTACTAGCTACTAGTCGAAGTCCACGAGAACACTAGTAAGACCGAAGTCTCAGCTGCAAAAACATAAATAAAGCAACATGAGTACAAAGGTACTCAGCAAGACTTACATCAGATCCTATCGTACATGCATTTGTATCAAGAGGGTAATGTGGGGTTTAGTTGCAGCAAGCCAGCTTTGACTCTGTGGCTATCCTATTCTACGACTACCAGAAACTCTGGAGGTGAAACAACGTACACGAGTCCACTAATCACCACACAATACACTACTATGGATTCATCCCCGTCTCCCTACGAGAAGGCCATCCATAGCACTCACACTTGTCTTGAGCATTTTATAGTATCCACTTCAAGTTGTCTATGTACCATGTAAGCATCCAAGAAGTCCATAACCGCGGACCCGGCTATTCGAATAGATCATGTTAACCCTGCAGGGGTGTACTTCTTCACACACGCTCTCGCCTCTTACCGCCATGTACACGTCATGTATCTCGGCAACCTTCAAGCGGAAGCCTGGCGAGGGTGTCGGCCACGACCTGACTAACCACACAAGACTCTAGTCCAGGGTTATCGCCTATTCGGGTTCCATCCGCAAGGAGATCCGGCCGGGGTGTCGCTCACGGCCCCAAATGATGTGAGCAGGGTTCCCGAGCCCACCAACCGGGTGCCACTCGGTACACCGGGCCACGTGTGCCTAGTCTGTCCCAAGCCCACCCTGCCGGGTGCCACTTGGTAGAAAAATAGCACTACCTACAAACACCAGAAACTAGTTGCGACTCCTGGACAGAGATCAAGTTGGCTAATAAGTCGACAGGGGCACTTAAGCATTCCAATGTGTGGTAGTATCGAGTCATTGGACAACATACATAGAACTCAGTGCTTAAGGACGGTTCCAGTGAGACAACCCACCATGTACTCCTACACGGCCTCTCACCGCTACCTTTACCAAATCGTGTTCACACACTTCACTCTCAGCATCAGAACATATCGTAACACTCCAATTCATTCCCAATGAACCAGACCTGACACAACTCTAAGCAATAGCAGGCATAGCATGGTAGGAACACAACAATGGCTTCAATCAACTCCTACACATGCTAGTGGGTTTCAACTATTTACTGTGGCAATGACAGGTCATGCAGAGGAATGGGTTCAACTACCGCAGCACAAAGTAGCATATGAATCGTTGTTGTCCTAATGCAATAACTGAGAGCAGGAGCGAGAGAGTAGGGTTTTATCGAAATGAACAAGGGGGTTTGCTTTCCTGGTAAATCAACAAGGGAGGCACTGCTTCACAGACAGGTACTCTGGAACGGACTCCGGAGCAGGACCTATCGAGAAGGAACAGTGTCGGCAATCAATGCACAAACATATGCAACAATATGATGCATGAACATGGCATGTAGATGTGATGCTATTTGAGCCAATGTAACTAGTAATCACTTGGTTTGAAGTCCATTTGAACCAAAGGTTCAAATGCATTTCTAAATTAAGTCTCTTATATATGCCATAATGTGTTTTCCCATATTCAGCATGTATAAGTTGGTTTTTCATGCATGAAACTAGTACAGATGGAAAGATTGCATTTTTCTGATAATTTTTCATATATAAATTATTTTAATCTGAGCTACGGTTGAATTTCTATGAATTTTTGAAGTTTAAATCATTTTCTGGATTTTCTGAATTATTTTAATTCCAGAAAATATATAATTGCGTCAGCATGACGTCATCACTACATCAGCGGGTCAACGCGGCTGTCCAGGTCAAATCTGACGTGTGGGACCCACACGTCAGTGACAGGGGGGTTAAACAGGGTTAGTTTAATCCTAATTAAAAAGATTAGTGGCGCTGGGGCCCACTGTCAGTGTCACAGTTAGTTTAACAGAGATAATTAGTTGCTAAACTAATCCTAAACTAAAATTAGCAGGCCAGGGCCCACATGTCATTAACTCTGGGTAGTCAAACCCCAGGTCAACTGGGGGGGTTAGCGCGGGTTGACCGGTCAATCCCGCCGGCGTTTAGCCGCCGGCGAGGCCGAGCGCGGCGGAGGGGCTCGGGAACGTCGCTCCGGTGACCATTCGGGCGGCGGAGACCACGAGAGCGAAGCCCGCGCTCACGCGCATCCGGTGGAACACGCGGGAGGCTGCGGGGGCGGCGGAGCTCGCCGGAGCAAAGCTCACGGCGGCGGCCGGAGTTCGGCCTCGAGCGGGAGCACAGCTACGGCGCACGGGGAGGAAGAAGAGAAGGGGGAACAGGCGCAGAAGCTCACGGCGGAGGCGACGGGATGGTCAACAGGCTCGGGGACGAGTCGGAGACGACGGACGGGCGCCGACGATCTCGGGCGGCCGACGACGAAGATGACGGCGATGGCAGCTCCTCGGGACACTCCGGCTTGCGTGGCTCGGCGAGGAGGTAGCTGGCGACGAGGCGGAGCTCCTGGGCACGACGGGGAGGCGAGGGGGAGGCGGTGGCTATGGCCACGGCGTGCGGCGGCGACGGCAGCGCTTCGGGCGCGGGGAGAGGGAGAGATGCAGGGGAGGGAGAGGAACGAGAGAGCGAGGGAGAGATCCGGGGCGGTGCTGGGCGCTTCTGGCGAGGCCAGGGCGTCGAGGGGGAGGGCATGCAGGCAGCTGCCGTGGCGCGCATGCGCGCGGTGTGCGGCGACCACGCGCCCTGTCCCTCTGGCGCGAGGAGGGGGACGACTGGCGTCGGCCAGTCAGCTGGGCCGAGCTACTGGGCCGATCGGGTAAGTGGCCCAGGTAAGTCTCTCTCCCCTTTTCTGTTTTCTTTTCTAATTTTCTGACATTTGTTTGGTTTAATAAAAATACTAAACCATTTTATTTTATTATACCAATTTTTGTAGGGGCTAATGGTATTATTCCAGAGCTCCTCAACAAATGGCACAATTTTGGACATATAAAACATATATAACATTTATATATCCAAGCAAATAATTATTGTATTAATTCCAAATGTCCAAAATAAAATACTTATGAGGTCCTGAAAATATTGGTTTGATTTTTTTATCTCTGTCCAATATTTTCAGAGGGCAACATGAGCATTTTCTTGGACCCTTTTGGAGAAATTTTTATTTGGGTCATTTCCAAAAATGAATCTGAGGGTTCCACCAATCCTCATTTCAAATTTAAATGAAATTTAAACATGATGCACAAATGACTAGCTAGTCTAGGTCATACCACGCTAGGGATGTGACAACTCGCCCCCACTTGAAAAAATCTCGTCCCGAGATTCAGGGGTCAACGGAAAGAAAGCGGGGTACTCCAGTCGAAGACGATCTTCTCGCTCCCAAGTAGCCTCTCTCTCGGAATGATGAGACCACTGAACTTTGAGAAACTTGATGTTCTGACGTCGGGTAACACGCTCTGCTTGATCAAGAATTCGAACCGGGTACTCTCGGTATGTGAGGTTATCTTGGAGATCAAGCGTTTCGTGGTCCACTCCGCGGATGGGATCCGAGAAGCAACGCCTGAGTTGAGAGACGTGGAAGACATCATGAACTCGAGAAAGATGTGGAGGTAGTTCCAATTGGTAGGCAACCTCTCCTCGTTTAGCGAGAATACGAAAAGGACCAATGTAACGAGGAGCCAACTTGCCCTTGATACCGAAACGATGGGTACCCTTCAAAGGAGTAACCCGAAGGTAAGCTTGGTCGCCAATTTCATAAGTCATATCCTTATGATGACGATCGTACTGACTTTTCTGACGAGACTGGGCTGTTTTCAAATTCTCACGAATGATGCGAACTTGCTCTTCTGCCTCCTGGATCATATCCGGTCCAAAGAATTGTCTTTCACCGGTTTCTGACCAGTTCAAAGGTGTTCGACATCTTCGTCCATAGAGAACCTCAAAAGGAGCTTTCTTGAGGCTGGATTGGTAGCTATTGTTATAAGCAAACTCGGCGAAGGGAAGACATTTCTCCCAATCCATACCGAATGAGATAACGCAAGCTCTGAGCATGTCTTCGAGAATTTGATTGACCCGTTCCACCTGACCACTCGACTGAGGGTGGAAAGCGGTACTGAAGGAAAGATGGGTTCCCATGGCAGTTTGGAAACTCTCCCAGAAATGAGAAGTGAAAAGGCTGCCACGGTCTGAATTGATCTCTAGTGGAACACCATGAACTGACACTATTCGAGAAATATATAAGTCAGCAAGCTGACCAGCAGTGATACTTTCCCGAACAGGAAGGAAGTGAGCCACTTTGGAAAGACGATCAACGACTACGAAGATAGCGTTATTCCCTTTCTTGGTCCTGGGAAAGCCGGTAATGAAGTCCATACCAACTTTATCCCATTTCCACTCAGGAATAGCTAAAGGCTGAAGGGTGCCAGCAGGCCTTTGATGCTCTGCCTTAACGCGACGACAAATGTCACATTTAGCAATGAACTCAGCGATTTCTCTCTTGATCCTAGTCCACCAGAACCTCTGGCATAGGGCCTGATACATCTTAGTACTACCGGGATGAATCGTGAGAGGAGATTCATGCGCCTCCTTAAGGATCAGTTGTCGCAGATGTTGATTCTTGGGAACCACCAAGCGATTCTCAAAGAAAACAACTCCACGATCATCCATAGAGAAACATCCACCAACTCCCTTCTTAATGTTTCTCTTGATCCGAGAAATTCCTGTGTCTTGCTTTTGAGCAGCGATAATCCGATCTTCAAGATCAGGTTTCGCCACCAGGGTAGAAAGGAATCCGCGAGGAGCTATGTGTAGATTAAGCTTACAGAATTCCTCATGGAGAAGTGGTTGGCCTTGCTGCAACATGAGATTGTTGCAATAGGATTTACGGCTTAGCGCATCAGCCATGACATTGGCTTTGCCTGGGGTGTAGGTAATCCCTAGATCATAATCTGTGATCAACTCCAACCAACGTCTTTGCCTAAGGTTCAGATCCGGTTGGGTGAAGATATACTTGAGACTCTGGTGATCGGTGTAAATCTCGCAACGTTTACCAAGGAGGTAATGTCGCCAGGTCTTGAGTGCATAGACTACGGCTGCAAGCTCTAGATCATGTGTAGGATAATTCTCCTCATGTGGATGCAACTGTCGGGATGCATAGGCAATCACATGACGATCCTGCATAAGGATGCAACCTAGTCCCTGTCGTGAGGCGTCGCAGTAGATAATAAAGTCTTTTGTGAAATCCGGTGGCACAAGTATGGGAGCAGAAGTCAGGCGTCTTTTCAGTTCCTGAAAACTGTACTCACACTGTGGGGACCACTCGAACTTTTTATCTTTCTTGAGAAGTTCCGTGAGGGGTTTGGCTACTTTGGAGAAGTTTTCAACAAAGCGGCGACAATAGCTGGCTAGACCAAGGAAGCTCCTAACTTGTTTCACGGTCTCAGGTGGAGTCCAATCGAGAACGGCTTGAACTCTCTCGGGATTGACAGCAATGCCCTTACCAGAGATTACGTGGCCTAGGTAGGTCACTTCTGGCAACCAAAATTCACACTTGGAGAACTTGGCATAAAGGCGGTGTTCTCTGAGTTTTTCTAAAACAAGTCTAAGATGTTCGGCATGCTCTTCCTCGTTCTTCGAGTAAATAAGAATATCATCGAGGTAAACCACGACGAACTTATCTAAGTACTCCATGAAGATCGAGTTCATCAAGCGGGAGAATGTGGCTGGGGCGTTGGTTAGGCCAAAGGACATGACGGTGTACTTGTACTGGCCATAACGAGTGACAAAAGCTGTCTTGGGAATGTCCCCGTTTCTGATCTTGATTTGATGGTAGCCTAATCTTAAATCCATCTTGGAGAAGACTGAGGATCCAGCGAGCTGATCATACAGGTCGTTGATCCTGGGAAGCGGATACTTGTTCTTTATCGTGACCAAATTAACGGGACGATAATCTACAACCATCCGGTCCATACCATCCTTCTTCTTGACGAAGAGGACGGGGCAAGCCCAAGGAGAAGAGCTGGGACGGATGAAACCCTTTTGCAAGGACTCATCGAGTTGTTTCTTAAGCTCGGCTAATTCTAGGGGTGCCATCTTGTAAGGTCTCCGGGAGATTGGAGCTGTTCCTGGGATAAGATCTATGACGAACTCTACATCTCTGTCAGGTGGAACACCTGGCAGTTCCTCTGGAAAGACATCCGGAAAGTCACGGACTACCGGGATATCTTCAAGGTCTGGAAGAGGGCTGGCATTAAGAGAATAGAGCTGACGCTTTGCAACTCTAGTGGAGACGGTGACTAACTTGCCAGATGGGTGTGTAAGCTGAACAGATCTTGTGTAGCAATCAATCTTGGCATGATGAGCTGTCATCCAGTCCATACCCAAGATGATGTTAATATCTGAGGACTTGAGGGCTACAAGTGATGCAAGGAATACAAGTCTATCAACAAGGATTTCATTACCATGGCTGATTCTGGTGGTCTGCCATCTAGACCCTGGGGTTTGGATTTCAAGCGGAGTTGGCATATCACAAAATGACATGTCGTGCAAACGAGCATAGCCTTCAGAAATGAAGGAGTGAGATGCCCCAGTATCAAATAGAACTGATGCTGGGTGACAATTGACAAGGAGTGTACCAAGAACGACATCTGGATCATCATGAGCGTCTTTAGCTGAGACGTGATGCACACGTCCACGTTCAGTGGGAACTGACTTGACACTGATCATCTGGCATGATGGCTTAATACAGCCAACAGTCTTCTCGGCCTTGGGTGGAGCATAACTAGTCTGAGAGCAATCACGTGCATAGTGTCCTGGCTTCCCGCATGTGAAGCAAGTCCCTGAGGTTGGACGTGGACCCGCACTGACAAGCGGTCTACCAGTAGGCCTGGGTGGAACATATGACTGAGTTGGGGAAGGCACCACAGAGGATGGCCCCGGCGTATATCCGGAAGGAAGAGCGGAGTTTGGAACCCAAATCCGGCGCTTCTGGGAACTAGAGCCAGAGGAGGATCCCAAATCACGGGTGTGCTTACGAGACTCCTCGTAAGTGAGCTGAGCTGTCTCTGCATTAATGGCCTTGTTCACAAGAGCTTGGAATGTATCACAATGATGCAGGTGGAGATCGCGACGCAACTTGGGGTTGAGACCCTTCCGGAACCTAGCCTGCTTCTTATCGTCCGTGGACACTTCTTCTGTGGCATAACGGGCAAGGTTCTCGAACTCTCTGCTATAAGCATCAACAGCCATCCTACTCTGGGTGAGACTACAGAACTCTTCTCTCTTGCGATCAAGGAGGGCTTGGGGAATGTGATGCTCGCGAAAAGCCTCAGTGAAATCCTTCCAGGTAGGAATCTGGCCAGCTGGAAGCATAGCCTCATAGTTCTGCCACCAAAGACTAGCAGGACCTTCCAGGTGGTATGTGGCATAAGTGACCTTGTCATCTTCAGCTACATTCGCAGAACGCAGCTTATGAGTGATGCTACGGAGCCAATCATCTACATCGAGTGGCTCGATGGAATGATGAAAAGTAGGTGGGTGCAAGAGAATGAAATCATGAATGGTAGCAGACCCTTTGAACTGATGTGCGGTGTTCTCCTCGATACGTGCCAACAAACGATTAGACTCACGCTTGTTCCTCTCCATCTCTAACATGAACTCTGTCAACGAAGGCTGGTCAGGAGGATCCTCATCCCTACCATCTCCATGGTTCTGGCTACGAGCGACGAAACTTCGCTTAGCTGATGACATCCTGAGAGACGAACCAAGGACGGAATCAGCATCAACTATCGACTGTAGAATGTAGTACAAGGAACTAGTATCACTCGAACTCCTAGGGAAATTCCGGCAGCATAACGGCAGTAAAATGCTCAGAATGAGACATCCTACTAAAAATGGGGTAGTACAACAACTCAACATCACCACTCAAGGTTCTGGGATAGTACTAAACAGACTACACCGGAAGTACTCGAAACTGGGGTATGACTCTGATCAACCAGTCTTATGGAACTACGGAGTAGTAACACGTGATCCTGATAGACGGAAAAGAAGCCTAGTTCCTTAACCCCGGAGGAAGATAGGAGGACTCAGATCAGAAGGCCATGAGGTAAAGGAGTAAAAGAGCCTTACGTTCCTTCCCACAATCAATTCCCTTACATAACTGAAGAATTTCTAGACTCAACTTCGACCAGTTTGGCTTGGTAATCCTACAGGCAGTCAGGCTCTGATACCAAAGCTGTCAGGACCCCGACTCAATGCCACATCGATCTAGCATGTAACACCTCATATCACTTTGCGGCCTCACGCACGGTATCCCCACGGTGTCGCCTTACCTTTGTCCAGGACCGTTTGCGCCTTTTGGCACACGTATATGATGGTGTCGCTAGCATCCATATGATAAAGAGCCCGGGCTGACATGGCTAGTCGTAAACCCAAAGTGGCACTAACTTACAGGGACAGGCATCCATGACCCAGCATCGAACGTGTCGGTCATCAGCGAGTGAATCCAGGCTGTAGCACTGGGCTAACAGGACTCCGGCGAACCGGGCTGTAGCGGGCTAGCAGGACTCCGGTATTCATCGCGTGACATTTCCCTGAAGGGACAGACACAGGATCGAAGAAGGACACATGCCGGCCAACCTAAGTGTTCCGGAGCAGTAGCAAGCTACCAGGGCTCAGTGGAAGCACTAGGAGACATTTCCCGGTAAGAGAGTCTACTAGGGATAAACAACTAGATAGTCAGATCCCACACATAGCAGTACACATTACACGTACGCATAATATGCAAGTATGTGATGTACAACATGGCATCACAGCATAACTCAACAACTCAAATAGATAAAGACTCAGAAGAGCCATCACAACATTATTACAAACAGGGGTCACATGACCCAACAGTCAGAGCAATCAAGCAACAAGCGGAAGCATTACATGTCTGAGTACAGACATCTATAAATGAAAAAGGCTGAACGCCTGACTATCTACAACGTCCGATCAAGATCGTAGCTGAGGTACTAGCTACTAGTCGAAGTCCACGAGAACACTAGTAAGACCGAAGTCTCAGCTGCAAAAACATAAATAAAGCAACATGAGTACAAAGGTACTCAGCAAGACTTACATCAGATCCTATCGTACATGCATTTGTATCAAGAGGGTAATGTGGGGTTTAGTTGCAGCAAGCCAGCTTTGACTCTGTGGCTATCCTATTCTACGACTACCAGAAACTCTGGAGGTGAAACAACGTACACGAGTCCACTAATCACCACACAATACACTACTATGGATTCATCCCCGTCTCCCTACGAGAAGGCCATCCATAGCACTCACACTTGTCTTGAGCATTTTATAGTATCCACTTCAAGTTGTCTATGTACCATGTAAGCATCCAAGAAGTCCATAACCGCGGACCCGGCTATTCGAATAGATCATGTTAACCCTGCAGGGGTGTACTTCTTCACACACGCTCTCGCCTCTTACCGCCATGTACACGTCATGTATCTCGGCAACCTTCAAGCGGAAGCCTGGCGAGGGTGTCGGCCACGACCTGACTAACCACACAAGACTCTAGTCCAGGGTTATCGCCTATTCGGGTTCCATCCGCAAGGAGATCCGGCCGGGGTGTCGCTCACGGCCCCAAATGATGTGAGCAGGGTTCCCGAGCCCACCAACCGGGTGCCACTCGGTACACCGGGCCACGTGTGCCTAGTCTGTCCCAAGCCCACCCTGCCGGGTGCCACTTGGTAGAAAAATAGCACTACCTACAAACACCAGAAACTAGTTGCGACTCCTGGACAGAGATCAAGTTGGCTAATAAGTCGACAGGGGCACTTAAGCATTCCAATGTGTGGTAGTATCGAGTCATTGGACAACATACATAGAACTCAGTGCTTAAGGACGGTTCCAGTGAGACAACCCACCATGTACTCCTACACGGCCTCTCACCGCTACCTTTACCAAATCGTGTTCACACACTTCACTCTCAGCATCAGAACATATCGTAACACTCCAATTCATTCCCAATGAACCAGACCTGACACAACTCTAAGCAATAGCAGGCATAGCATGGTAGGAACACAATAATGGCTTCAATCAACTCCTACACATGCTAGTGGGTTTCAACTATTTACTGTGGCAATGACAGGTCATGCAGAGGAATGGGTTCAACTACCGCAGCACAAAGTAGCATATGAATCGTTGTTGTCCTAATGCAATAACTAAGAGCAGGAGCGAGAGAGTAGGGTTTTATCGAAATGAACAAGGGGGTTTGCTTGCCTGGTAAATCAACAAGGGAGGCACTGCTTCACAGACAGGTACTCTGGAACGGACTCCGGAGCAGGACCTATCGAGAAGGAACAGTGTCGGCAATCAATGCACAAACATATGCAACAATATGATGCATGAACATGGCATGTAGATGTGATGCTGTTTGAGCCAATGTAACTAGTAATCACTTGGTTTGAAGTCCATTTGAACCAAAGGTTCAAATGCATTTCTAAATTAAGTCTCTTATATATGCCATAATGTGTTTTCCCATATTCAGCATGTATAAGTTGGTTTTTCATGCATGAAACTAGTACAGATGGAAAGATTGCATTTTTCTGATAATTTTTCATATATAAATTATTTTAATCTGAGCTACGGTTGAATTTCTATGAATTTTTGAAGTTTAAATTTTTTTCTGGATTTTCTGAATTATTTTAATTCCAGAAAATATATAATTGCGTCAGCATGACGTCATCACTACATCAGCGGGTCAACGCGGCTGTCCAGGTCAAATCTGACGTGTGGGACCCACACGTCAGTGACAGGGGGGGTTAAACAGGGTTAGTTTAATCCTAATTAAAAAGATTAGTGGCGCTGGGGCCCACTGTCAGTGTCACAGTTAGTTTAACAGAGATAATTAGTTGCTAAACTAATCCTAAACTAAAATTAGCAGGGCCGGGGCCCACATGTCATTGACTCTGGGTAGTCAAACCCCAGGTCAACTGGGGGGGGGGGGTTAGCGCGGGTTGACCGGTCAATCCCGCCGGCGTTTAGCCGCCGGCGAGGCCGAGCGCGGCGGAGGGGCTCGGGAACGTCGCTCCGGCGACCATTCGGGCGGCGGAGACCACGAGAGCGAAGCCCGCGCTCACGCGCATCCAGTGGAACACGCGGGAGGCTGCGGGGGCGGCGGAGCTCGCCGGAGCAGAGCTCACGGCGGCGGCCGGAGTTCGGCCTCGAGCGGGAACACAGCTACGGCGCACGGGGAGGAAGAAGAGAAGGGGGAACAGGCGCAGAAGCTCACGGCGGAGGCGACGGGATGGTCAACAGGCTCGGGGACGAGTCGGAGACGACGGACGGGCGCCGACGATCTCGGGCGGCCGACGACGAAGATGACGGCGATGGCGGCTCCTCGGGGCACTCCGGCTTGCGTGGCTCGGCGAGGAGGTAGCTGGCGACGAGGCGGAGCTCCTGGGCACGACGGGGAGGCGAGGGGGAGGCGGTGGCTATGGCCATGGCGTGCGGCGGCGACGGCAGCGCTTCGGGCGCGGGGAGAGGGAGAGATGCAGGGGAGGGAGAGGAACGAGAGAGCGAGGGAGAGATCCGGGGCGGTGCTGGGCGCTTCTGGCGAGGCCAGGGCGTCGAGGGGGAGGGCACGCAGGCAGCTGCCGTGGAGCGCATGCGCGCGGTGTGCGGCGACCACGCGCCCTGTCCCTCTGGCGCGAGGAGGGGGACGACTGGCGTCGGCCAGTCAGCTGGGCCGAGCTACTGGGCCGATCGGGTAAGTGGCCCAGGTAAGTCTCTCTCCCCTTTTCTGTTTTCTTTTCTAATTTTCTGACATTTGTTTGGTTTAATAAAAATACTAAACCATTTTATTTTATTATGCCAATTTTTGTAGGGGCTAATGGTATTATTCCAGAGCTCCTCAACAAATGGGACAATTTTGGACATATAAAACATATATAACATTTATATATCCAAGCAAATAATTATTGTATTAATTCCAAATGTCCAAAATAAAATACTTATGAGGTCCTGAAAATATTGGTTTGATTTTTTTATCTCTGTCCAATATTTTCAGAGGGCAACATGAGCATTTTCTTGGACCCTTTTGGAGAAATTTTTATTTGGGTCATTTCCAAAAATGAATCTGAGGGTTCCACCAATCCTCATTTCAAATTTAAATGAAATTTAAACATGATGCACAAATGACTAGTAGTCTAGGTCATACCAGGCTAGGGATGTGACACCGTGTCGGACCCACAAGTACTCAAACTACTCGCGGCGAGCGTGAAAATCCAGAAAGTACTCCCCGCTTGCACCAGGAGGCCCGGAGTACCCTCAAATTGGGCCTTAAGCATGACTTTTTGGCCCTGAAAGTCAAAGAACATCATTCTCCGCTGTTTTCGGACAAGTTTCTGAATCAATTGGCTTTTCCTTTTGAAGGAAATTCGAGAGATTATGCTGCTCATAAACATTAGCCCCCCTGCTAGGGACAAACGTAGCTTTATGTAGATGCTCTATGATCCGGGCAATCTCATTTGGCCATAAATTGAAGAAAATCCACCGGCTATATGCCTTACTCTCCTTGTTTTCGCAGGGTGGCATACTGTAACTCATGTGCTGAAAGCCAAGAACAAAAGGGCATTCCTGGCATCGTTCAATATATATGTGGAAATGATATCTCCACTGTAGAGGACAAGAAATTTCGGGCCGGCCAGGCAAAAAGCGCATGGGAAAATGAAGTACTTTCAAGGATTGCCATAGAATGGACAGATGTTCACCAAAACGGTCATAATTTTGTCGTTCGGAGTCCGTGTCGGACCCATAACTTCTCAAACTGCTCGTGGCGAGCATGCAAATTGAGAAAAGACTCCCCGCTTGCGCTAGGAGGCCCGGAGTAGCCTCAAATTCGGCCTTAAGCATGACTTTTTCGCCCTAAAAGTCAAAGAACATCATTTGCCGCTGTTTTCGGACAAGTTTCTGAACTCATTGGCACTTCCTTTTGAAGAAAATTCGAGAGATTATGTTGCTTATAGACATTATCCCCCCTGGTAGGGACAAATGTAGCTTTCTGCAGATGCTCTATGATCCGGGCAATCTCATTTGGCTGTAAATTGAAGAAAATCCAGCGGCTATATGCCTTATTGTCCCTGTTTTCGCAGGGTGGCGTGCTGTAACTCATGTGCCTGAAAGCCAAGAACAAAAGGGCATTCCTGGCATCGTTCAATATATATGTGGAAATGATATATCCACTATAGAGGACAAGAAATTTCGGGCCGGTCAGGCAAAAAGCGCACGGGAAAATGAAGTACTTTCAAGGACTGCCATAGAATGGACCGATGTTCACTAAAACGGACATAACTTCGTCATTCGGAGTCCGTGTCGGACCCACAAGTACTCAAGCTACTCGCGGCGAGCGTGAAAATCCAGAAAATACTCCCCGCTTGTGCCGGGAGGCCCGGAGTACCCTCAAATTCGGCCTTAAGCATGACTTTTTGGCCCTGAAAGTGAAAGAACATCATTCGCCGCTGTTTTCGGACAAGTTTCTGAATCAATTGGCTTTTCCTTTTGAAGGAAATTCGAGAGATTATGCTGCTCATAAACATTAGCCCCCCTGCAAGGGACAAACGTAGCTTTCTGTAGATGCTCTATGATCCGGGCAATCTCATTTGGCCGTAAATTGAAGAAAATCCACCGGTTATATGCCTTACTCTCCTTGTTTTCGCAGGGTGGCATACTGTAACTCATGTGCTGAAAGCCAAGAACAAAAGGGCATTCCTGGCATCGTTCAATATATATGTGGAAATGATATCTCCACTGTAGAGGACAAGAAATTTCGGGCCGGCCAGGCAAAAAGCGCATGGGAAAATGAAGTACTTTCAAGGATTGCCATAGAATGGACAGATGTTCACCAAAACGGTCATAATTTTGTCATTCGGAGTCCGTGTCGGACCCATAACTTCTCAAACTGCTCGTGGCGAGCATGCAAATTGAGAAAAGACTCCCCGCTTGCGCTAGGAGGCCCGGAGTAGCCTCAAATTCGGCCTTAAGCATGACTTTTTCGCCCTAAAAGTCAAAGAACATCATTTGCCGCTGTTTTCGGACAAGTTTCTGAACTCATTGGCACTTCCTTTTGAAGAAAATTCGAGAGATTATGTTGCTATAGACATTATCCCCCCTGGTAGGGACAATTGTAGCTTTCTGCAGATGCTCTATGATCCGGGCAATCTCATTTGGCCGTAAATTGAAGAAAATCCAGCGGCTATATGCCTTATTGTCCTTGTTTTCGCAGGGTGGCGTGCTGTAACTCATGTGCGTGAAAGCCAAGAACAAAAGGGCATTCCTGGCATCATTCAATATATATGTGCAAATGATATCTCCACTATAGAGGACAAGAAATTTTGGGCCAGTCAGGCAAAAAGCGCACGGGAAAATGAAGTACTTTCAAGGACTGCCATAGAATGGACCGATGTTCACTAAAACGGACATAACTTCGTCATTCGGAGTCCGTGTCGGACCCACAAGTACTCAAACTACTCACGGCGAGCGTGCAAATCCAGAAAATACTCCCCGCTTGTGCCAGGAGGCCCGGAGCACCCTCAAATTTGGCCTTAAGCATGGATTTTGGCCCTGAAAGTTAAATAACATCATTCACCGCTATTTTTCGGACAAGTTTCTGAATCAATTGGCATTTACTTTTGAAGGAAATTCGAGAGATTATGTTGCTCATAGACATTAGCCCCCCTCCTAGGGACAAACTTAGCTTTCTGCAGATGCTCTATGATCTGGGCAATCTCATTTGTCCGTAAACTGAAGAAAATACAACGGCTATATGCCTTATTCTCCTTGTTTTCAGCGGATGGCATGCTGTAACTCATGCACGTGAAAGGCAAGAACAAAAGGGCATTCCTTCCATCGGTCAATATATATGTGAAAATAATATATCCGCTATACTGGACAAGAAATTTCAGGGCGGTCAGGCAAAAAGTGTCACGGGAAAATGAAGTACTTTCAAGGACTGCCATAGAATGAACCGATGTTCACTAAATAGTCATAACTTTGTCATTCGGAGTCCGTGTTGGACCCACAAGTACTCAAACTGCTCGCAGCGAGTGTGCGAATCCAGAAAATACTCCCGGCTTGCGCCAGGAGGCCCGGAGTACCCTCAAATTCGGCCTTAAGCAAGACTTTTTGGCCCTGAAAGTCAAAGAACATCATTCGCCGCTGTTTTTCGGACAAGTTTCTGAACCCATTGGCATTTCCGTTTGAAGGAAATTCGAGAGATTATGTTGCTTATAGACATTAGCACCCTGGTATGGACAAACGTAGCTTTCTGCAGATGCTCTATGATCCGGGCAATCTCATTTATCCGTAAACTAAAGCAAATACAGTGGCTATATGCCTTATTCTCCTTGTTTTTGCCGGATGTCATGCTATAACTCATGCGCATTAAAGCCAAGATGACAGAGGCAAAGGTGTCCCGTCTTTCGATGAGATGGTGGCTATCGTTTTGCTGGATGTCAACTTTGACGATCCGACTACGATCGAATGTGCGAGGACGTCGCGCCTTAGCAATGCTAAACCAACTCCGAGAGGTTATTGACCACGTCGGAGCACGATCAACCTGACCACGAGGGTCTATTTCCTACAAGCAAACAAAGAACAAGCACGAAACTAAGATTGCAATCTGGATATTGTGAATAACAGAGGACATCTTTATTAATGAAGGTGGGGTTCTGTGACACCTTTGTCTGGTCGTTGAACACAAACGAAGTACGCGAAGTTGCAGCTATGGCGAACTTTAATCTAAAAAACCCAAAGTCTAAACGATGTCGTAAGGGCTGTATATATGGAGGAAGAGGGGGGAATTTCGTGGCCCTTGGGGAAGGGGTCCGAAACCAACCCTATCTCTTGTTTCCCCACACATACGGACTCTAAAAACAGCCTATACTCAAGTATTTCGAAAATACATGGGCCTGGCCCAATAATGAGGTGACGCAACACCTAGAATAGCCTCTGGAAGAAAGTTATGAAGTAGCATCTTGTATATTTCGTCCAAGGCTTCATGCAATCATTATGGTGGCTTCAACGTCCTGAAAGCATCACTTGCAACTCCGTTCTTGTTCCCCTTGCGCATGCCATCATCTCCATGCTTGTTCTTGCTCCAATGTTAATCCTTCTCCAAGCTAGGCCCTTCATTTGTAAGCAAAACAAATGTATCCAATTTAGGCAGCATTATATTCTCATGAACATTAGAATCATTACCAAGAAACGAAAGTACCTGGTAATTTAATTGGCGTGCACGAGCTCTAGTAATTGGTCCAGTATGTATAGCAGCAGGGGTTGTGGGTGTAACAATGGTATTGATGTCCTCATCATCCTCCCCTTCTTGAAATAAAGTCGTCCTCGACTAAATCTCATCTTCCTCACCCAAATAAGGCTTCAAATTTGCAATGTGAAAACTGGGACTAACCACAAAATCTGCAGGCAGCTGAAGTTTATATGCATTATCATTTATTTTCTCTAACACCTTAAAAGGACGTTCAGCACGTGGCATTACCTTTTATTTGCGCAAATCAGGAAATCTACCCTTACGCAAATGTAACCAAACAAGATCTCTAGGTGCAAACACAACATGTTCTCTACACTTATCTCGAGCAATTTTATATTTAGCATTCATACGCTCAATGTTTTCCTTAGTTAACTCATGCATTTTTAAAATCAATTCATCACGTTGTTTAGCATCAAAATTAACCTTCTCCGAAGATGGAAGAGGCAACAAATCAATAGGTGCACGAGGTAGGAAACCATACACAATTTCAAAAGGGCACATCTTAGTAGTAGAATGCAATGAACGATTATAAGCAAATTCAATATGAGGTAAGCATTCTTCCCACATTTTCTTATTATTCTTCAAAACAACCCTAAGCATAGTAGACAATGTTCTATTGACTACTTAAGTTTGTCCATCAGTTTGGGGGTGACAAGTAGTACTAAAAAGCAGTTTAGTCCCCAACTTAGCCCATAAACATCTCCAAAAGTGGCTAAGAAATTTAGTATCACGATTCGAAACAATAGTATTTGGCACACCATGCAAGCAAATAATTTCACGAAAGAACAAATCAGCAACATTAACAACATCATCGCTTTTATGACATGGTATAAAGTGTGCCATTTTCAAGAATCTATCCACGACAACAAATATGCTATCCCTCCCCTTCTTTGTTCGAGGTAAACCTAAAACAAAGTCCATAGATATATCCTCCCAAGGAAGACTAGGTACAGGCAAAGGCATATATAAACCATGAGGATTGAGTCGTGACTTAGCTTTTTGACATGTAGTGCAGCGAGCAACAAAGCGCTCAACATCCCGTCTACTCTTTGGCTAAAAGAAATGTGTAGCAAGTACGTCCTCCGTCTTCTTCACGCCAAAGTGTCCCATTAATCCTCCTCCATGCGCCTTCTGCAACAACAAAAGACGAACGGAGCTAGCTGGAATGCATAGCTTGTTAGCAGGGAACACAAATCCATCATTAACGACGAACTTGTTCCATGTTCTTTGATGAGGACATCAATACCATTGTTACACCCACAACCCCTACTATTTCTTGGTAATGATTTTAATGTTCATGAGAAAATGATGCTGCCTAATTTGGATACATTTGTTTTGCTTACAAATGAAGGGCCTAGATTGGAGAAGGATGAACATTGGAGCAAGAACACGCATGGAGTTGATGTCATGCGCAAGGGGATCAAGAACGGAGTTACAAGTGATGATTTCACGACTTTGAAACCACCATAAGGAGTGCATGAAGCCTTGGACGAAATATACAAGATGCCACTTCATAAATTTCGTCTAGAGGCTATTCTAGGTGTTGCGTCACCTTATTATTGGGCCAGGCCCATGGATTTTCGAAATACTTAAGTATAGGCTGTTTTTAGAGTCCGTATGTGTGGGGAAACAAGAGTTAGGGTTGGTTTCGGACCCCTCCTCCAAGGGCCACGAAATTCCCCCCTCTTCCTCCATATATACAGCCCTTAGGGCGTCATTTAGACTTTGGTTTTTGTTTAGATTAAAAGTTTGCCATAGCTGCAACTTCGCGTACTTCGTTTGTGTTCAACGACCAGACAAATGCGTTACAGAACCCCACCTTGATCAATAAAGATTTCATCTTATATTCGCAATATCTAGATTGCAATCTCAGTTTCTTGCTTGTTCTTCGTTTGCTCGCAGGAATTAGACCCTCGTGGTCAGGTTGATCGTCCTCCGGCGTGGTCAATAACCTCTCGGAGTTGGTTTAGCGATTGCTAAGGCACGACGTTCTCTAACATTCGTAGTCGGATCATCAAAGTCGACTTCCTCCAAAGCAAAATCCATCATCTCATCGCAAGACGGGACACCTTTGCCTCTATCAAGTGGTATCAGATTTCCAGGTAGCTCGGTGAGATTTTACAGTTTTTCATAGTTTAGATTGAGTCTGTTTTTCATACCTACAGTCCATGAAAAAGCCAAAAAAAGAAATTAGGGTTAGTTCATCATATCCGAACCAATGTGAGCCTTTGAATAATCTTTTCTGTATTTGCTTTGTTGAATTTGCGGTTGCATCGTCATGTCAAGTTGCTGGTCCTAGCGTCTAGTACTTTAGAGTTTTGAGTTCTGTTCACAAGTTGTCACGCCGCCGCCGCACCCTCGTCATCACCGCTGCCATATACTACCATTGTCATCACCGCTGTCATATACCACCATCATCATCATCACCGTTGCCATATACCACCATCGTCATCACCGCTGCCATATACCACCACCGTCATCGCTGCTACCATATACCACATATCCGCCGCCATCACGCTAATCCGAGTCCACCTCCACCACAGATTTGCCACCAGTCCGTGTTCCACCACCCTGCATATATCCGCCACCAGTCCGAGTTTCCACCAGATTCATCTCCGCCACCAGTCCAAGTTTCCACCAGATTCATCTCCGCCACCAGTCCTAGTCTGAGTCCAGTAATTGTTGCTTTGTTCTCGATTTGCAGATCACGCGATACTCCGAGTCATGACAGCGGAGGACTCCCCAACTTCCGAGCCATCCGCAGAAGAAAAATAGTTCCAGTCTGAAAAAAAAACTAAGTCTGGAAAATTCTGGCTAGGCAGTTTTTAGACCATTTGTAGACTTTTTCGGAAAAAAAAATTGTTGCGGAGCAAAAAAAAGAGGAAAAAAAGTGCAAAAAAAAAGAAAAAAAAAGAGAAAAAAAATTCGGAGTGTGCTCCTCCTTGTTTATGTGCCGCGCCGTGATTTTGTTAGTGTTCTAGGCTCGCGTCTCTATCACAGTCTAGCCTAGGACCAACATAGTACCGTCGTTGAGCGTTTATTCAACTTTGCATCTCTGAATTGATTATTGCTGACCCTTTTTGCTACCATATTATAAGCCTTCCCAACCCACATACATCTACGTCGTGCATTTGACTCTCCCTGGTAATCGCTCTATCCAAGCTTTGAGAGTTTTGACTACAATGGTTGCCGATCACCGCCTGCTGCTTGGTAAGAACTGGTAAGAATTTGAGATTTGCTTGACGGATTTGTGACACCCACCACCACCTCTTGTTAGTAGTCTGTAGGATCATATTCTTGACTGTTTCTATTGCTGCTAACCATGCCAGGATCACAAGCTGACGAGACTGACTAGGAGAACATGACGAATAAGGAGTTGCATGATAAATTTCAGCAAATGATGAGTGGACAGGTGCAAGATGTGCTAAACAGATTTGAAGAGGCCATGGAGAAGATAGATGGCATGGAGAAGACGTTCGAAGCAAAGCTCGATAAGAAGTTTAATGAATTGCTCGTGCATCTTCCACCACCACCACCGGCTGCACCTAACGCACCTCTACAATAACAACAACAACCACTACCTCCACATCGCGAAACAGCCCTCCGCCAAGCGAGTTGTGTCCCTCTTGCGCTTGGCCAAACTGTTGGTGCTTCTGTTGATACTTCTGTGGCTCCTACTACTAATGCGGAGGAGGAGGATTATGTGGGAGATTACGAGGATGAAGTTGATCAAAATTAGAACTACGTGCAACCACCAGGTCGTCCACATGCAAATAATGGCAATGTTAGGGCTCCCCCTCAGTTACGAGATCATGACCATCTCCCTAAACTGAAATTGAATATTCCACCATTTGAGGGTAGATATGTTCCTGATATATATCTTACTTGGGAGTTAGAAACTGAACAACGATTTACATGTTTACAATATCCTGAGGAGAGACATGTTCCTGCTATTGTTTGTGCTTTCACTAGCTTTGCATGTGTTTGGTGGTCTGAACATTGTAGATTATATCCTATTCCAGCTACTTGGGCTGCTTTGAAAACTGCTACGCGTACTCATTGGGTTCCACCATATTATCAATGTGAATTACTTCAAAAATTGCAGCGCTTAAGACAAGGAAAAAATTCTGTAGAAGAATATTATCAGGAATTACAAACTGGCTTGATTAGATGTGGTATTGTTGAGGAGAATGAAGCTATGCTTGCACGTTTTATGGGTGGATTAAATAGAGAGATTCAGACCATTATAGAGTATAAGGATTATAATAATATCACTCGTTTATTCCATCTTGCTTGTAAAGCTGAACGTGAAGTGCAGGATCGACATGCATTGGCGCGAACTAACTTTTCTGCAGGTCGACCTTCATCATGGACACCACATGCATCATCTACTTCCACTACACCATCACCTCTTTCAGGTGCCACCTCCAACCTTGATACAAGAAAGCAGGCACAACCACCACTATCTGCCAAGAGCACACCTGCCGGGCCTGCACAGAGCTCTTCTTCTTCCATGGCGTCAATAGGGCACACAAGTGATATTATTTGTCGTCGTTGTAAGGGAAGAGAACATTTTGCGAGAGAATGCAAATCTCAGCGTGTGATGATTGCAACTGAGGATGGTGGGTGAGGGAGTCCTAGATTAGGGGGTGTCCGGATGGCCGGACTATGACCTTTGGCCGGACTCCCGGATTATGAAGATACAAGATTGAAGACTTCGTCCCGTGTCCGGATAGGACTTTCCTTGGCGTGGAAGGCAAGCTTGGCAATACGATATGTAGATCTCCTCCCATTGTAACTGACTCTGTGTAACCCTAGCCCTCTCCGGTGTCTATATAAACCAGGGAGTTTTAGTCCGTAGGACGAACAACAATCATACCATAGGCTAGCTTCTAGGGTTTAGCCTCTCTGATCTTGTGGTAGATCAACTCTTGTACTACCCATATCATCAATATTAATCAAGCAGGAGTAGGGGTTTACCTCCATCGAGAGGGCCTGAACCTGGGTAAAAACATCGTGTCCCTTGTCTCCTGTTACCATCCGCCTAGACGCACAATTCGGGACCCCCTACCCGAGATCTGCCGGTTTTGACACCGACATTGGTGCTTTCATTGAGAGTTCCTCTGTGTCGTCACCATCAGGAAGGATGTCGCCCCTCGTCTTTAAAGACAGCGCTGTCTCTAAAGGAGCTTTGGCTATCGGCCAAACTCTCCGGCTAGGCGGTTTTCTAATGACCGCCTGTTCGGCCGCCGCACCGACGATGACTTCTCGGGTCATCGAAAGCAATCTCCACATCAACTCGGAACTCACCGAGCAGTTGGATCCGATGGAGCTCTCTTCCTTAAATGAGCTCTTGGGTCACATCGCCGCCATGCGATTTGCTACAGACTATGATCAGATTGGGCTTAAACCTGACCCGAGAGAGATTGACTCTCCCCAGGTCACCCACCCCGTCGAAGTGGTGGAGGAACAATGCGGCGAATCTTCACCCATCCTAAGGACCAGATGTGTCCGGTTTCCTGATCTCTCCAAGCCGGATACCCGCGGAGGGGAGGACGTCCCTCAAGCCCTGAACCTAAAGTCAGGCAGCGGGCCTGACTCATTAGACAACGTCCAAAAACCCAAGCTTCCGAGTTCGGAAATTTCTTGGCCCCTGAGTGTCAGATAGGGCAAGGTTCCGGATTTAAATCCACCCGCCCACCCAAATATAAGGGATCTATCCCAAATTCGGCAAGAGCCCAGAGAAACAGTACACCATTACTGGGCCAGATTCCTCCTGGTCATCAACAGGATAAAGGACTGCCGCGAGGAGGATGCAATTTCATCCTTCCGCAATAACTGCATGGACATCGGAATCCTCAAAATATAAGTCGCCGTGAAATTACGCACTTCGCTGACTTGGCATCCATTGTATGAAAGTACCGTGCGACAGAAAGCGTACGGAAAACCGAAACAAAATTCTGGGACAATCCAGCCCTGAATACAATCCCAGTCCGAAATAAAAGGGCGCATTACCGCCAGGCACCTGGGCTAAACAACAAAAAACAAAAACCCTCCATAGGGTATGGAACCGTGCTGGAGGGCTGGCTCAACGGACCCTGTAAAATTCATAGTACAGAGGGCGCCACACAAACTCAAAGCCTTAGAGCATGTTGGATACTCCGGCAGGTGGCCAGAAGTGGCGAGGAGCTTCTAACTCCATAATCCGCAGAAAACCACCCCAGGAATACGAGTATGGTATCAACAGTCTTCGAGACTTTCGCATAAAATAATGTGCGGAAATGAACGCTCCGCAAACTTACCGAAGTCTACCAGGTAGCAACAATAAACCCATGGATTAACACGGCTATTACCTTTAATGCCAGTGACGAACCTAAATTCCGGACTGCCTGAGCACCAGCCGCACTGGTCCTTAGTCCGATGGTGGACGGCTTTCGGCTTACCAAGGTACCCATGGACGGAGGTAGTGGATTGAACCTCATTTATGAGGAAACCCTCCAAAAAATGGAAATAGACTGGAGCCGCATTGAGCAAAGCAACACAACCTTTAGAGGAATAATCCCTAGTTGGGAAGCGTGTTGTACAGGAAAAATCACATTGGATGTGGTGTTCGGCACGACGGATAATTATATATCCGAGGAGGTCACATTTCAAGTGGCCCCGTTCATCAGCGGATACCACGCTCTGTTAGGACGGGAGGCATTCACAATTTTTCAAGCTATACCCCATTACGGGTACATGAAGCTCAAAATGCCCGGACCCAACGGAATCATCACTCTTGCTAGTGATCCGGACATAGCGCTCCGCGCCGAAGACAAGACAGTCGCACTGGCCCTCGAGGCATTATCCGAAGCCCTAGCGGCCGAAGAACTAACTGTGCTGCGCTCCACAGTGGACAGGGACGACGTGATACTCGACAAAAGACCCAAGTCCACCTCCTTTAAACCGGCAGACGAAATAGTCAAGTTCAAAGTCCATCCAACGGACCCTACAAAAACGGCCTCCATCGGGGCACAATTACACCCTGATGTAGACGCCGCGTTAAGAGAATTCCTATGCGAAAATTGGGATATCTTTGCCTGGCACCCTTCGGACATGCCAGGAATCCCACGCAGACTGGCCGAGCACAGCCTGAACATCCTAACAGGATTCAAGCCCGTTAAGCAGGCTCTTCGACATTTCTCCGAACCTAAGAGACAAGCGATGGGAGAGGAGCTAGCCAAACCACTGGAAGCCGGATTCATCGGAGATATAAAACATCCGGACTGGCTAGCAAACCTGGTGATGGTTCCAAAGAAGGACAAATCCTGGCGCCTATGTGTCGATTTCAAAGACCTCAACAAGGCCTGCCCAAAGGATCCCTTCCCCCTCCCCCGCATTGATCAAATCATCGACGCCACCGCAGGACACGATTCATTGTGTTTCCTCGACGCATACTCTCGCTACCACCAAATTAAGATGGCAGAGTCAGACCAAGCTGCAACAACATTCATCACCCCATACGGCCCATTCTGCTTCAACACAATGCCCTTCGGGCTCAAAAACACAGGCGCAACATATCAGCGCATGATTTAGACATATCTGGCCAACCAGATCGGCAAAACAGTTGAAGCATACGTGGATGACGTGGTCATTAAAACAAAGCATGTAGAAACTCTAATAGACAACTTGAGGCTCACGTTCGATAACCTCCGAACATATGACATTAGGCTTAACCCGGAAAAATGCGTTTTCGGTGTACCAGCCGGAAAGCTCTTGGGCTTCATCGTATCTGGTAGAGGAATTGAAGCAAACCCAGCCAAGATCCGAGCTCTGTCACAATTGGATATTCCAAAAGATCTCAAGCAAATACAAAAATTGACTGGATGCATGGCGGCTCTAAGCCGCTTCATCTCCCGCTTGGGGGAAAAGGCATTACCCCTTTACCGCCTCCTCTGGTACATCGAACACTTCGAGCCGACGGATGCCGCCACGGCCGGACTCGAAGAAATAAAAGCCATATTGGCAACAAATCTGGTCCTGGCCGCGCCTAACATCAGCGAACCAATGTTGTTATACATCGCGGCAACTCGCCAAGTTGTAAGTGTAGTCCTCATCGTCGAACGAGAAACGGACGGACACAAATTCCCTGTCCAGAAACTAGTCTACTACGTGTCCACTGTCCTCACTCCATGCAAGTCCCGGTACCCGCATTACCAAAAGATAGCATACGCAGTGTTCATGGCATCCCGGAAGCTACGACACTACTTTCAAGAGTGTTCAATAACAGTAGCCTCCGAAGTACCTCTTAATGATATCATAAACAACCGCGACGCAACGGGCCGGATTGCCAAATGGGCCATTGAGCTCCTCCCGTTCGACATAACCTATAAGCCATGACGAGCCATCAAGTCGCAAGCCTTGGCCGACTTTGTCACTGAATGGACTGAAGCCGAACTCCCTAAAGAGTACGGCACATATTCCAACTGGATCATGCACTTCGACGGCTCCAAAATGCTGGCGGGTCTGGGGATGGCGTCGTTCTGACATCCCCAGCAGGAGATACAGTCCAATATGTACTCTAGATAATGTATACGGACTCCAACAATGCAGCCGAATACGAGGCCCTTCTACACGGCCTCCGGATGGCAGTCTCCATGGGCATTCAACGCCTAGAGGTGCGTGGGGATCCGAACCTCGCGATATCCCAAATAAATGGAGACTTTGATGCCAAAGATCCAAAAATGCATGCGGCCATGACTTCGATCATGGTCAGTCCGGAATGAGCTAACAACCTTATCCGGCTCTTCAGGTAAAGGACGTCCCTGTCAGTTTCCCTCTGGGGGCTCCATGGACGCCAGCTCAGGCGTTTCTTTAAGGGGGCATTATGAACTCAGGGAGGCCGATCCGTACAGGGTCCGGTAGAGGGACGTCTTCTATATAAAACCATTCTGATGGCCAGTCCTCGGACGCCTTCTTTGGGGTTCCGGATAGATATCCGGTCCCGGCGATGCGCCATAGTTCGGCTCCGCCCACTTGGTAAATCGACCCCACCTAAGAGCGGGGCACGAGGGAGAACAACCTCTTCCACAACGCGAAATAGGCCTCGATGCCCAAAAATAGCTCGCAAAGGGCCACGAAGCCCGCAATATGCAGTATGGAGGCAGACGTGAGGTGGTGTAACTGGAGACCATAGAACTCCAGTAACCCCCGGAGAAACGGATGGATTGGAAATCCGAGCCCTCTTATCAAATAAGGGACAAGGCATACCCGCTCTCCTTTGGAGGGATTGGGGACGCTCTCCGCCTGTTCTCCGCCACTATAGGTAGCAAGCCCGGCTCGAACTGGGACCATGTACACTGGGGGGAGGATCCCCTTAGTTTGGAGCGCTACTAGCTCGCTGTGCGGGACGGAACACCTCTCCCAATCTCTGGCCGAGGGCTGGAAGGCCGAGAGGAGGAGCTGCGTTGACCGGCCATGGTAGAAAGGATCTTTTTGGAATGCGCTCCGATGGATGCTTGCGGAGGGAAGATGATGTGATTTCGGATCTAAAATCCCCGTCTCTTTTATAGGCGGTCCCTTTGCGCAACTAAGGGGGTAAATGAAAAAAGAACCCCTGTCTTTTCACATTCTTTTGACACGTGGGAAATGGCCATTATTGCGTGTGGAAGCCAAGGAGCGTGACATTCATCAGAAGCCGGACACTATTCGACAGGTATATGGGATTTGGAGAAGAACCCGCCTTGCAATGTCGAAGACAAATCTGCGCGCCGGACTCATCGTCATTGAAGCCTGGTTCAGGGGCTACTGAGGGAGTCCTTGATTAGGGGGTGTCCGGATGGCCAGACTATGACCTTTGGCCGGACTCCCGGATTATGAAGATACAAGATTGAAGACTTTGTCCCGTGTCCGGATAGGACTTTCCTTGGCGTGGAAGGCAAGCTTGGCGATACGATATGTAGATTTCCTCCCATTGTAACCGACTCTGTGTAACCCTAGCCCTCTCCGATGTCTATATAAACCGGGGAGTTTTAGTCCGTAGGACGAACAACAATCATACCATAGGCTAGCTTCTAGGGTTTAGCCTCTCTGATCTCGTGGTAGATCAACTGTTGTACTACCCATATCATCAATATTAATCAAGCAGGAGTAGGGTTTTACCTCCATTGAGAGGGCCCGAACCTGGGTAAAAACATCGTGTCCCTTGTCTCCTGTTACCATCCGCCTAGACGCACAGTGCGGGACCCCCCTACCCGAGATCCGCCGGTTTTGACACCAACATTGGTGCTTTCATTTTGAGTTCCTCTGTGTCATCACCATCAGGAAGGATGTCGCCCCTCGTCTTTAAAGACGGCGCTGTCGCTAAAGGAGCTTTGGCTATCGGCCAAACTCTCCGGCTGGGCGGTTTTCTAATGACCGCTTGTTCAGCCGCCGCACCGACGATGACTTCTCGGGTCATCGAAAGAAATCTCCACGTCAACTCAGAACTCGCCGAGCAGTTGGATCTGATGGAGCTCTCTTCCTTATATGAGCTCTTGGATCACATCGCCACCCTGGTAGTCGCTACAGACTACAATCAGATTGGGCTTAAACCTGACCTGAGAGAGATTGACTCTCCCCAGGTCACCCACTACGTCGAAGTGGTGGAGGAACAATGCGGCGAATCTTCACCCATCCTAAGGACCAGATTTGTCCGGATTCCTGATCTCTCCAAGCCGGATACCCG
>NC_041385.1:346003000-346022091 GCF_002162155.2 Triticum dicoccoides
GGGCCAGACTCATTAGACAACGTCCAAAAACCCAAGCTTCCGAGTTCAGAAATTTCTTGGCCCCTGAGTCTCAGATCGGGCGAGGTTCCGGATTTAAATCCACCCGCCCACCCAAATATAAGGGATCTATCCCAAATTCGGCAAGAGCCCGGAGAAACAGTACACCATTACTGCGCCAGATTCCTCCTGGTCATGAACAGGATAAGCGACTACTGCGAGGAGGATGCAATTTCATCCTTCTGCAATAACTGCACGGACATCGGAATCCTCAACGCCATAAGTCGCCGTGAAATTACACGCTTCGCTGACTTGGCATCCATAGTACGAAAGTACTGTGCGACAGAAAGCGTTCGGAAAACCGAAACAATATTCTGGGACAATCCGGCCCTGAATAAAATCCGAGTCCGAAATAAAAGGGCACACTACCGCCAGGCACCTAGGCTAAACAACAAAAAACAAAAACCCTCCATATGGTATGGAACCGTGCTGGAGGGCTGGCTCAATGAACACTGTAAAATTCATAGTACAGAGGGCGCCACACCAACTCATAGCGTTAGAGCATGTTGGGTACTCCGGTAGGTGGCCAGAAGTGGCGAGGAACTTCTAACTCCAGAATCCGCAGAAAACCACCACAGGAATACCAGTACAGTATCAACAGTCTTCGAGACTTTTGCATCAAATAATGTGCGGAAACGAACGCTCCGCAGCCTTACCAAAGTCTACAAGGTAGCAAAAATAAACCCATGGAGTAACACGGCTATTACCTTTGATGCCAGTGACAAACCTAAATTCTGGACTGCCCGAGCACCACCCGCACTGGTCCTTAGTCCGATAGTGGACGGCTTTCGGCTTACCAAGGTACTCATGGCCGGCGGTAGCGGATTGAACCTCATTTATGAGGAAACCCTCCGAAAAATGGAAATAGACTGGAGCCGCATTGAGGAAAGCAACACAACCTTTAGAGGAATAATCCTTAGTCGGGAAGCGTGCTGTACAGGAAAAATCACACTGGATGTGGTGTTCGGCACGCTGGATAATTATAGAACCGAGGAGGTCACATTTCAAGTGGCCCCGTTCATCAGCGGATACCACGCTCTGTTAGGACGGGAGGCATTTACAATTTTTCAAGCTATACCCCATTACGAGTACATGAATATCAAAATGCCCGGACCCAACGGAATCATCACTCTTGCTAGTGATCCGGACATAGCGCTCCGCGCCGAAAACAAGATAGCCGCGCTGGCCCTCGAGGCATTATCCAAAACCCTAGCAGCCGAAGAACTAACTGTGCTGCGCTCCACAGTGGACAGGGACGACGTGATACTCGACAAAAGACCCAAGTCCACCTCCTTTAAACCGGCAGACGAAATAGTCAAGTTCCAAGTCCATCCAACGGACCCTACAAAGATGGCCTCCATCGAGGCACAATTACACCCTGATGTAGATACCGCGTTAAGAGAATTCCTAACAGGAATCCCACGAAGACTGGCCGAGCACAGCCTGAACATCCTAACAGGATTCAAGCCCGTTAAGTAGGCTCTTTGACGTTTCTCCAAACCTAAGAGACAAGCCATGGGAGAGGAGCTAGCCAAACAACTGGAAGCCGGATTCATCAGAGATATAAAACATCCGGACTGGCTAGCAAACCTGGTGATGGTTCCAAAGAAGGACAAATCCTGGCGCCTATGCGTCGATTTCAAAGACCTCAACAAGGCCTGCCCAAAGGATCCCTTCCCCCTCCCCCGCATTGATCAAATCATCGACGCCACCACAGGACACGATTCATTGTGTTTCCTCGACGCATACTCTGGCTACCACCAAATTAAGATGGCAGAGTCAGACCAAGCCGCAACAGCATTCATCACCCCATACGACCCATTCTGCTTCAACACAATGCCCTTCGGGCTCAAAAACGCCGGCGCAACATATCAGCGCATGATTCAGACATGTCTGGCCAACTAGATCGGCAAAACAGTTGAAGCATACGTGGATGACGTGGTCGTCAAAACAAAGCATGTCGAAACTCTAATAGACGACTTGAGGCTCACGTTCGATAACCTCCGAACATATGACATTAGTCTTTACCCGGAAAAATGCGTTTTCGGCATACCAGCCAAAAAGCTCTTGGGCTTCATCGTATCCGGTAGAGGAATTGAAGCAAACCCAGCCAAGATCCGAGCTCTTTCAGAATTGGATATTCTAAAATATCTCAAGCAAATACAAAAATTGACTAGATGCATGCCGGCTCTAAGCCGCTTCATCTCCCGCTTGGGGGAAAAGGCATTACCCATTTACCGCCTCCTCCGGCGCACCGAACACTTCGAGTGGACGGATGCTGCCACAGCCGGACTCGAAGAAATAAAAGCCATATTGGCAACAAACCCGGTCCTGGCCGCGCCTAAAATCGGCGAACCAATGTTGTTGTACATCGCGGGAACTCACCAAGTTGTAAGCGCAGTCCTCGTCGTCGAACGAGAAACGGACGGACACAAATTCCCTGTCCAGAAACCAGTCTACTACGTGTCCACTGTCCTCACTCCATGCAAGTCCCGGTACCCGCATTACCAAAAGATAGCATACACAGTGTTCATGGCATCCCGGAAGCTACGACACTACTTTCAAGAGTGTTCAATGACAGTAGCCTCCGAAGTACCTCTTAATGATATCATAAACAACCGCGACGCAACGGGCCGGATTGCCAAATGGGCCATTGAGCTCCTCCCGTTCGACATAACCTATAAGCCACGGCGAGCCATCAAGTTGCAATCCTTGGCCAACTTTGTGCTGAATGGACTGAAGACGAACTCCCTAAAGAGTACAGCACATATTCCAACTGGATCATGCACTTCGACGGCTCCAAAATGCTGGCGAGTCTGGGGGCTGGCATTGTTTTGACGTCCCCGACAGGAGATATAGTCCAATATGTACTCCAGATAATGTATACGGACTCCAACAATGCAGCCGAATACGAGGCCCTTCTACACGGCCTCCGGATGGCAGTCTCCATGGGCATTCAACGCCTAGAGGTGCGTGGGGATTCGAACCTCGCGATATCCCAAATAAATGGAGACTTTGATGCCAAAGATCCAAAAATGGCAGCTTATCACAACCCCGTCCTAAATATGTCAGCTCGGTTCGAAGGGCTCGAATTTCACCATATAGTCCGGGAAAACAATCAGGCAGCAGACGTCTTGGCATGCATCGGTGCAAAGCGCGATGCAGTCCCCCCCAATATTTTCCTGGAAAGGCTATTCAAGCTATCCATACAGTGGGAAGGGGAATTCGGAAATAACAATCCGGACCTGGTCGCACCACCTGACACCGTACATTCTGACACAACGAAAGACTCCGCCAATGAAGTCACACCCTCAGCCCACGTATTAATGGCAGTAATTGCCCCATGGACAGGACCATTCTTAGCCTACTTAACTAGGCAGGAACTTCCCGAGGACCAAAATGAGGCATGCTACATAGTGCGGCGACCTAAAGACTATAAAGTCCACGAAGGAGAGCTTTATAAGAAAAGCACCACCGGAGTCCTTCAAAGGTGTATCTCCGAAGAGGAAGGGAAAAACCTTCCGGCTGAAATTCACGCCGGACTCCGCGGGCACCACGCCACAGCCCTGGCCCTTGTAAGCAAGGCCTTCCGTACTGGATTTTATTGGCCGACGGCCCGTGCAGATGCTCAGGACTTAGTCCTGCGATGCATCGGTCGCCAACTATTTGCTAATCAAAGCCACATGCCACCTACCGCCCTCCAAACTATACCCATTACCTGGCCTTTCACAGTCTGGGGGCTTGACATGGTTGGACCCCTCAAAGGAGGAACCCGCAAGCACAAATACCTACTGGTCATGGTAGACAAATTCACCAAATGGATAGAGGCCAAGCCTGTTAAGACGGCCGAATCCGGACCAATGATAGACTTCATATCAGGGGTCGTACACCATTACGGCGTCCCCCACAGCATCATTACTGACAACGGCACAAACTTTACGGCCGACGAGGTTAAACACTGATGCAAAAACATGGGCATTAAGCTCGACTATGCTTCAGTCTATCACCCACAAACTAACGGTCAAGTCGAGCGAGCCAATGGTCTAATCATGAGCGGCATCAAACCCAGATTAGTGCGATCCCTCAAGGAATCTAACACGCACTGGGTAGAGGAGCTCGACTCCGTACTCTAGGGGCTGCGGACCACGCCGAATCGCACTACCGGATTCACACCATTTTTTATGGTATACGGCGCAGAGGCAGTCCTGCCCTGCGACATAATTCATGACTCACCTCGCATGCGCATGTACGAAGAAAGAGAAGCCGAGCTCGATCGGCAGGATATCATGGACGCATTGGAGGAGGAGCGCGACGTGGCAAAAGCCCATTCCGCATTCTATCAACAGCAGGCTCGAAGATATCAAAGCAGAGAAGTACGGGCCAAAACTTACAATGTTGGCGAACTAGTTCTATGCCTGCCGGACAAGAAAAAGGACAAACTCAAGCCCAAATGGGAGGGTCCTTTCATGATCGACCAAGTCCTGACTGGTGGAGTGTACCGTCTGCGAAACGCATCGGATAACCGACTCGAGCTGAACCCATGGAACGCAGCACGCCTACGAAGATTCTATGCCTAGCGACGGACTCTGTGTTCGTCTCCTTCCTCTGTCCCTTTTTTTTACAAATTAGCTGCCTTATATTTCTCTCCTTCTCCCTCCTTTTTTCTTACAAGCCTTTAAGGGCTCGCTTGCGCATTGTTCGCACATAATTGACGTGCCACCCGCGCTCACTATACCTGGGGGCTTCTTTATCAGAAGCTTATATACACGGGCCTCATGCCCAACACATTTGTGACACTTCTGCATGAACCTTTTATTCACCATTATATGCATCGATATGACTTAAGTTTTGGCCAAGCTGGGTTGCCTGGCTCCTGTGCTTACCCCTACGTTCCCGATTGTTCAACTAGGTGGTAAAGGGAGCACCTCTGCGATTGTTACTGCTGGGTCAGCCGGATGTGTACCTCAGACTGGGTGAAGCCGAAAGCTAGCGTTCTGAAGGGAATATTCGGTCGGTGAACTAAAAGATGATTTTTCACTTGTTTATTTATCTGCCCCCAGATGCTTTTCTGCTTTTTTTTCGCAATCCGGACATGCACTTTAGGGCATGCCTCCCAGGGAAAGGAACCCCTAACGGAACTATTCTCCCTGGAAGATGTTTCTTACTAACCATGTAATATAACATAACTAGTTGGGCACTTGTTTGCTAAAGCACTTATGACCCCTACGCCTGGTCTCCATGCATGCCCTGGTTCTTACATAACCGAGAGGGTATTCGGACACACTCCGGACTATCGGGTCCAGAGGTTGAAGCGAAAAGGTCCGCAATGACAAATGATCTACAATCCGGCTAGAAGGCATTTTACATGTCATTTTAAATTACATAGTCAATTTGACTAGGTATATTCTTCTTCAATACCATCCAACAGGCTGTCCAATTTACAGTCTTGTTGGGAATACTTGGCGGCCAGCTCTACCTAGCCGTACACTAAACTGACAGGGATCTCCTTCCCGTCGGGCCCCATAGGTCCGACCTCGGCCATGTGGTTTGGGTCAGCCATTGTGTACCGCGTCTTCACCACGGCCCAGGCCTCCCTGGCGCCTTGAGGGCAGGCCGAAATCTTCCATAATTGGAAGCGCTGCCGCGCTCCCTTTAGCTTCTCTACAAGCTCTCCAAGGCCTTCGGTCATGGAGAGGGATGGCCACAAGGACTGGACGACGCCTCGCATCGCCTGCCGAACTCGTTCGTGAAGTTGCGATAGCTCGGGAAGAAGGTCACCCATCGAACCGGGCATTTCCTCCGCAGGCCGACCTGTCAGCATACCTACACACATAACTCTGTCAATCGACTTCTTCGCCAAACTCTTTTTCAAAGATTCGCTCAAGCACTTACTAAAAATGCCGCGTCGAAGTCGCCGATTCTCCTTCATGGAATTCGACAGCTGAGCACGAACATCCTTTAGTTCCTCGCCGAGCTGGGTATTGGCATCTTGAAGCTTGTTCTTCTCTTGCCTCACCTGCGTAAGCACGCTCTCACCGACCTTTAACTGGCGTAAGAGTTGTTGCTTGTCCGGTTCCACTCCGGCCCCATCTGTGCTGTTATTGTCAGAATTGCACACATGCCGCACTTCACAACATGCTTATCTTTCGAAGCATATATTACCTGAGGGGGCCCCTTGGCATTTTCTGTGGCGGTTAGTGCGGCCTTAAGTTGGGCTTTGCACTCTTCCAGCTCCTGGGATAGTTGCGTATTCTTTTTTGTAAGATCCTGCATATAAAATGATCCTTAAATCAGTTATTTTAACTGTTTCAAGTCTCGGGGGCTACTGGCATATATAACCATCAGATTTACTCACCCGTATGTCTTTTACATACTGCTCTGTGGCTCTGGCTAGACCATTTTGAGCGGCACGGAGGTACGCATCTCCCGTATTAAAGGCGTCCAACACCTCTTGGGAAAAACATGCGTCGCGAAGAACAGTCTGGCGACGCCGGTGGTTCATGGCACTCTCCACCTCTGAATTGGTGGCAGATAGCCCGTCGATGTCCTCTGTCGGAGGAGCGTCTGGTGCGCGCCCCATGTTCGCCTCCGCTCCCGGACCCAGCCTTGAAGCCTGGCCGGTGGATATATTCCGACGTGCGCTCTTCTTCTTGAAGAGAACACGAGCGTCAGTATGCCTTGAAGGCATGCACCCTGGGCATTAAAGTCGTACGCTGTACCATTGCACCGACGTCTCGATCGGATCTGCACTTCTTTTCAGCCCGCTGGGCCTCGATGGCCCTTGCTGGCTAGCCACCGCGGTTTCGGCCCTCCGCCTCAAGGATTTCCCCTGCAAAAAACTCCATTGGTATACGGCGATCAAAAATAAGCACGGATGGATCCTCTTGAAAGTACTAAGACTTTGGTTTCGATTACCTGTGAGGCAGGAAGTAGATCGGGATAATCGGCCGTAATGGCCACTAAGGTGTTGTCCTTACTCATTTGATGAAACACCCCATCAATCAGCTCCACGCATAAGTCCGGGTCCTCTTGGAGTTCCGGGTCCAGGGATCGCTCCAGGTCCTCGGGTTGAGGGGGAGGACTGTTTATCTCCTTTACAGTCTGGGGTAGCTCCTGCGTTAACATTGCTAGACTAAGTACTTAACTATGGGAATTTGAAAACGGACAGACAAGTAAAAGTGTTCGCTTACCCAACTTGGAGGATTGTACATAGAAAATCCGCCCCGTGGGTTGACACGGAGGAATTCCTCCTCTTCTCCCTTGTACAAAGCGGATAAGATCTTCATTAGAGTGGCAGCCGAATCCGGCCCCTTGTGGCCGCACCGGGTGGCGTCGTCCTCCCCGTTGAAATCCCACATGGGGTGGCCTCTGTATTGAAGCGGCTGCACCACCCGCGTAATGCATGTGGCCATGACTTTGATCATGGTCAGTCCGGAATGAGCTAACAACCTTATCCGGCTCATCAGGTAAAGGACATCCCTGTCAGTTTCCCTCTGGGGGCTCCGTGGACGCTAGCTCAGGCGTTTCTTTAAGGAGGCATTATTGAACTCAGGGAGGCCGATCCGTACAGGGTCCGGCAGAGGGATGTTGTCTATATAAAACCATTATCAAGGTCAGTCCTCGGACGCCTTCTTTTGGGTTCCGGATAGATATCCGGTCCCGACGATGCGCCATAGTTCGGCTCCGCCCACTTGGTAAATCAACCCCTCCTGAGAGCGGGGCATGAGGCAGAACAACCTCTTCCACAACGCGAAATGGGCCTCGATGCCCAAAAACAGCTCGCAAAGGGCCACAAAGCCCACAATATGCAGTATGGAGGCAGGCGTGAGGTGGTGTAACTGGAGACCATAGAACTCCAGTAACCCCCGGAGAAACGGATGGATTGGAAATCCGAGCCCTCTTATCAAATAAGGGACAAGGCATACCCACTCTCCTTTGGAGGGATTGGGGATGCTCTCCGCCTGTTCTCCGCCACTATAGGTAGCAAGCCCGGCTCGAACTGGGACCATGTACGCTGGGAGGAGGAGCCCCTTGGTTTGGAGCGCTACTAGCTCGCTATGCGGGACGGAACACCTCTCCCAATCTCCGGGCCGAGGGCTGGAAGGGCGAGAGGAGGAACTGCGTTGACCGGCCATGGTAGAATGGATCTTTGTGGAATGCGCTCTGATGGATGCTCGTGGAGGGAAGATGATGCGATTTCGGATCTAAAATCCCCGCCTCTTTTATAGGCGGTCCCTTTGCGCAGCTAAGGGGGTAAATGAAAAAAGAACCCCTGTCTTTTCACATTCTTTTGACATGTGGGAAATGGCCATTATTGGGCGCGGAAGCCAAGGAGCATGACATTCATCAGAAGCCGGACACAATTCGACAGGTATATGGGATTTGGAGAAGAACCCGCCTTGCAATGCCGAAGACAAAAATCTGTGCGCCGGACTCATCGTCATTGAAGCCTGGTTCGGGGGCTACTGAGGGAGTCCTGGATTAGGGGGTGTCCGGATGGCCGGACTATGACCTTTGACCGGACTCCCGGATTATGAAGATACAAGATTGAAAACTTCGTCCCGTGTCCGGATAGGACTTTCCTTGGCGTGGAAGGCAAGCTTGGAGATACGATATGTAGATCTCCTCCCATTGTAACCGACTCTGTGTAACCCTAGCCCTCTACGGTGTCTATATAAACCGAGGAGTTTTAGTTCGTAGGACGAACAGCAATCATACCATAGGCTAGCTTCTAGGGTTTAGCCTCTCTGATCTCGTGGTAGATCAACTGTTGTACTACCCATATCATCAATATTAATCAAGCAGGAGTAGGGTTTTACCTCCATCGAGAAGGCCCGAACCTGGGTAAAAACATCGTGTCCCTTGTCTCCTGTTACCATCTGCCTAGACGCACAGTTCGGGACCCCCTACCCGAGATCCACCGGTTTTGACACCGACAGTGGGTATGAGTCAGCTAGTGACTATGATGAGGAGACTTTGGCTCTTATTAAACATGAAGAACACGATGGATTGTGATCATGAGACGCAATACATGGCTGCTGAAGATGCTGACAGGTATGAATGTTTAGTTGCTCAACGTGTTTTGAGTGTGCAGGTTACACAAGCTTAGAAAAATCAGAGGCATAATTTGTTCCATACAAAGGGAGTTGTGAAGGAACGTTCTATTCATGTCATCATAGATGGAGGGAGCTGCAACAACTTGGCTAGCATAGAGATGGTGGAGAAGCTATCTCTCACCACAACACCACATCCACATCCTTACTACATCCAATGGTTCAACAACATCGGCAAGGTTAAGGTAACGCGTACTATTCGGGTGCATTTTAGTATCTCTACATATGCTCATTATATTGATTGTGATGTCGTACCTATGCAAGCATGTTCCTTATTACTTGGTAGACCATGGAAAATTGATACAAATTCTGTACACCATGGTAGAAACAATCAGTATACTCTTGTTCATAAGGATAAAAATATTACTTTGCTTCCTCTGACTCCTGATTCCATTTTGAAAGATGATATTAATAGAGCTAATAAAGCAAAACAGGAGAAAAATAAGAGTGAAAATCAGATTGTAGCAAAAGAATTTGAGCAACAAATGAAGCCGAATAATAAACCATCTAGTGTTGCTTCTGAAATTAAATTGAAAAGTGCATGTTTACTTGCCACCAAATCTGATATTGGTGAGCTATATTTTAGCAAATCTTTTTGCTATGCTTTTGTGTGCAAAGAGGCATTATTTTCATTCGAGGACGTGCCTTCCTCTTTGCCCCCTGCTGTCACTAACATTTTGCAGGAGTTCGCTGACGTCTTCCCACAAGATGTGCCACCGGGATTACCACCTATTCGAGGGATTAAGCATCAAATTGGAAGAACATTTGGAACATTTACGTGATGTTTTTATTGCTCTATGTCATGCACGTTTGTTTCGTAACCTTGGGAAGTGCACCTTTTGCACCGACCGATTATCTTTTCTTGGCTATGTTGTTACTCCACAGGAAATTGAAGTTGATAAAGCCAAGATTGAAGCTATTGAGAGTGGGCTGCAGCCCAAGACAGTCACACAAGTGCGGAGTTTTCTTGGACTCGCTGGTTTCTATAGGCGTTTTGTGAGAGATTTTAGCACCATTTTTGCACCTCTCAACGAGCTTACAAAGAAGGATGTGCCTTTTGTTTGGGGTACCGCATAGGAAGAAGCCTTCACGATATTGAAAGATAAGTTGACACATGCTCCTTTACTCCAACTTCCTAATTTTAATAAGACATTTGAGCTTGAGTGTGATGCTAGTGGAATTGGATTAGGAGGTGTGTTATTACAAGATGGCAATCCTGTTGCATACTTTTCTGAAAATTTGAGTGGGCCTAGTCTGAACTATTCTACTTATGATAAAGAATTATATGCTCTTGTTCGGACTTTAGAAACATGGCAACATTATTTATGGCCCAAAGAATTTGTTATACATTCTGATCATGAATCTTTGAAACACATTAATAGTCAAGAAAAACTAAACCGTAGACATGCTAAATGGGTTGAATTCATTGAGACTTTCCCTTATGTCATTAAATACAAGAAGGGTAAAGAAAATGTTATTGCTGATGCATTGTCTCGTCGTTATACTATGCTTTCACAACTTGGCTTTAAAATATTTGGTTTGGAGACCATCAAAGATCAATATGTGCATGATGTTTAAGATGTATTGCAGAATTGTAAGGAAGGGAGAACATGGAACAAGTTCGTCGTTAATGATGGATTTGTGTTTCGTGCTAACAAGCTATGCATTCCAGCTAGCTCCATTCGTCTTTTGTTGTTGTAGGAGGCACATGGAGGATGACTAATGGGACACTTTGGTGTGAAGAAGACGGAGGATATACTTGCTACACATTTATTTTGGCCAAAGATGAGACGGGATGTTGAGCGTTTTGTTGCTCGCTGCACTACATGTCAAAAAGCTAAGTTTTGACTCAATCCTCATGGTTTATATATGCCTTTGCCTGTACCTAGTGTTCCTTGGGAGGATATATCTATGGACTTTGTTTTAGGTTTACCTCAAACAAAGAAGGGGAGGGATAGCATATTTGTTGTCGTGGATAGATTTTTGAAAATGGCACACTTTATACCATGTCATAAAAGCGATGTTGCTGCTAATGTTGTTGATTTGTTCTTTCGGGAAATTATTCGCTTGCATGGTGTGCCAAATATTATTGTTTCAGATCGTGATACTAAATTCCTTAGCCACTTTTGGAGATGTTTATGGGCTAAGTTGGGGACTAAACTGCTTTCTAGTACTACTTGTCACCCCCAAACTGATGGACAAACTGAAGTAGTCAATAGAACATTGTCTACTATGCTTAGGGATGTTTTGAAGAATAATAAGAAAATGTGGGAAGAATGCTTGCCTCATATTGAATTTGCTTATAATCGTTCATTGCATTCTACTACTAAGATGCTACTACTAAGATGTACCCTTTTGAAATTGTGTATGGTTTCCTACCTCGTGCACCTATTGATTTGTTGCCTCTTCCATCTTCGGAGAAGGTTAATTTTGATGCTAAAGAAAGTGCTGAATTGATTTTAAAAATGCATGAGTTAACTAAGGAAAACATTAAGCGTATGAATGCTAAATATAAACTTGCTGGAGATAAGGGTAGAAAACATGTTGTGTTTGCACCTGGAGATCTTGTTTGGTTACATTTGCATAAGGATAGATTTCCTAATTTGCACAAATCAAAGCTAATACCACGTGCTGATGGTCCTTTTAAGGTGTTAGAGAAAATAAATGATAATGCATATAAACTTGAGCTACCTGCAGATTTTGCGGTTAGTCCCACTTTTAACATTGCAGATTTGAAGCCTTATTTGGGTGAGGAAGATGAGCTTCCGTCGAGGACGACTTCATTTCAAGAAGGGGAGGATGATGAGGACATCAATACCATTGTTACACCTACAACCCCTACTGTTACATATACTGGACCAATTACTAGAGCTCGCGCACGCCAATTAAATTACCAAGTACTTTCGTTTCTTGGTAATGATTCTAATGTTCATGAGAATATGATGCTGCCTAAATTGGATACATTTGTTTAGCTTACAAATGAAGGGCCTAGCTTGGAGAAGGATGAGCATTGGAGCAAGAACACGCATGGAGTTGATGGCATGCGCAAGGGGATCAAGAACGGAGTTACAAGTGATGATTTCAGGACTTTGAAGCCACCATAAGGAGTGCATGTAGCCTTGGACGAAATATACAAGATGCCACTTCATAAATTTCATCTAGAGGCTATTCTAGGTGCTGCGTCACCTTATTATTGGGCCAGGCCCATGTATTTTCGAAATACTTAAGTATAGGCTGTTTTTAGAGTCCGTATGTGTGGGGAAACAAGAGTTAGGGTTGGTTTTGGACCCCTCCTCCAAGGGCCTCGAAATTCCCCCTCTTCCTCCATATATATAGCCCTTAGGGCATCGTTCAGACTTTGGGTTTTGTTTAGATTAAAAGTTCGCCATAGTTGCAACTTCGCGTACTTCGTTTGTGTTCAACGACCAGACAAAGGCATCACAGAACCCCACCTTGATCAATGAAGCTTTCATCTTATATTCGCAATATATAGATTGCAATCTCAGTTTCTTTCTTGTTCTTCGTTTGCTCGCAGGAAACAGACCTCGTGGTCAGGTTGATCGTGGTCCGGCATGGTCAATAACCTCTTGGAGTTGGTTTAGCGATTGCTAAGGCGCGACGTGTGAGAACCGACAAGAATTGGTACCAATAGTGCTATTTAGTTGTCCGCATTTGAGTGAACTTGATTCATCATCAACATCGGTCAAGGTACATTGGTATAAGTTCTTCTCCTTCTACCACTCACATTTTTGCTTGGAATGATGGATAGGCCGAGTACTTATACCAACCCACTCTTCATCGAGCAAGACGACGACATGTCATCATACGTCACCAAGAGCCACCTCTTTGGTGCACAACGAGCGTTGCATCAGGAGCAACAAGCAATGAATGACCGCATCGGCAACCTCGCCACCGACTTGCGACTCTCCGAGCAACGTAAAAGAGACTACTTCGACAACAAGCTTGACGCGCACAATTAAGAGAATGATTCAAGAATGGACGAGATCCGAGCCTTGTTGGTGAACCGGCCTCCTTATACATCGTCATACTCAAGATGAAGCCACTCAAGTCGACACTCCGACAACTCCTTCTCCGGCTCAAGTACACCGTCATCAAACACTCTTCGACAAGCCGTGCATCAAGACTGTCATGCATCTCGCAACCCGCTACACGTCAAGCATTCACAAGAGCAAGTCGATGAGCAAGCCCCTCGTCCACAATCAAACCAAGTCGCTTTTGCTCAAGCTCAAGAACGACAATGACTACGGCGCCAAGAAGAAGAAGAACGAGCGCGTCTACACCAAGAGGAACAAGACGCCAAGGCCCAATGTCTTCAACAACAACAACGAGAAGCACAAGCTCTTGAGGCGCAACATGCATTTCAATAATCAAGTCGAGCTATCGCCAACCGCAATCGCGAACAGCGCAATCAAGAGGAAGCCCTTCGAGAAGAAATCCAAGAGAGGAACTACCAACCGCGTGTGCAACATCAAGCTCCACAATCTCCTTCACAAGCTCGGCAAGCTCCACCTCAACCTCAAGTTCAACAAGAGAAAGTTGATCATGGACTTCCTCCACGCCAAGAGCAACATGAGGATGATTACCCTCCACGTCAAGGGCGTCATCGTCACCATCGCCAACAACACAACAAAGAGCAATGCTATGGCAAGCTCAAATTCACAATGCCCAAGTTCAATGGAAGCAATGATCCCGAAGAATACCTCTCACGGGCATTGAAGGTCGACAAAATCATTCGTTTGCACAACTATGAGGAAGAGAAGAAGATCGCTATGGCATCACTTGAGTTCCAAGATTATGTGCTCATATGGTGGGAACAAGTCCTTGAGCACCGACAAGCAAGAGGTGAACCTCCAATCACAACTTGGGCTCAAATGAAGGAAGTCATGCGAGCATGTTTTGTGCCAACCTACTACAACCGCGATCTTTTAAAGAAGCTACAACTCCTCAAGCAAGGAACAAAGAGTGTTGAAGAATACTACAAGGAAATGGAGATAGCCATGATTCGAGCCAATGTCACGGAAGATGATGAGCAAACAATGTGATGTAGGGTAGAACCCTATGGGGAGATCTTTCACGAATTGGAGGGGGAATCCCCAAGAACAAGATGAACAAAAGAGGGAAACAAGAGGAACACTCAAGAACAAGTCAAATCACACATCCACTAGACAATCAAACACACAAGATCCACAAGGTACATGAACGATCAAAGGGAAATAAGATACATGGTAGAGTTCATCCCAAATCCTATGAAGGAGATGAGGGCTTGATGATCTAGGTACATCCTTCCCTCTAGGGGGTCTTCATCCACTAGGGATCTTCTCCAATGGAGGCCTTGAAATCCCACTACTAGGGAAAAGCCTATACACAGAATCTTAGGAGCAGCACGGCTCAAAAAGGAGCGCTACTGCTAATTAGTAGTAGCGAGTGTGCGGGAAACTCGCTGCTGATAAGTTTTTAGCAGTAGCGCGCTCTGTGTAAACCGCGCTGCTACAAATATCCACCAGCGGTGTTCACCGAGCTCCATTTAGCAGTAGCGCCGTGGCCCGAACCGCGCTACTGCTACGGATGTAGTCGTAGCGCGCTTTTACTGGGATCGCTGCTGCTACATTTCAAATTAGCAAATTTTTTGTCACTGTTAGCAGTAGCACCGTGGCCCAAAGCGCGCTGCTGCTAGTTCTTTAGCAGCAGCGCGTTTCTTCTCGCGCTACTGCTAACCCGCACCAACCCACCACCTTTACCCACCCGTGCCTCCCCTCCCCTTCCTCTCTTCCCTTCCCCCTACCTCCCCCACATGCTCCCACTCTCGCTCTTCTTCTTCCTCAATACTTCTCCCCCATTACTCTTTCTCTTCTATCCACCTTTCTCTCTCTTCATTACTCCTACCTCACTACACCACCTCCATTAATGCATCTCCTTTCTATTTTTCCTTTCCCCTCCACTAGTTGAAGTTGTCTCCTCCCAAATTAGGTAGCTAGGTAGATGTAGGGTTTAGTTAAGTGACCTATTTGCCCCCTAACTAGATCTATCTTTGTCAAGAAGAGCTTTGTGCACTTTTGATCTCCCTACAACATCATCTCCACCGTGTGCTCGATCTCGATCGAGATATAGGTGATGAAAATTTCATGCTTTTGCAAAATGGAAATATGTTTATGTGTGTGTGATATGTTGTGTGTGTGGCACGCCAAATTGTGCTTTTGAGTTGCCTATGTTTTGCCGAAATGTCGATTTATTTCTGTTTCGGCGAATTCCGGGCAAACTCTAGATCCATATATGTCCTATTTTTAGGGAAGGTCATGCCAAATTTTTGTATGACTTTGATGCATGCATGCATTTTTATAATCAATTTGTTTATTATTACCATGCAGAGTTGACGATGGTCAGTGGAACGATGGTGGACAGGTGGTTGCGGTTGGCGGTGCAGGACATGAAAGAAAATAACCGGACAGAGGTTTTATGTCCATGTCGAAAATGCAAAGGAATAGTTTGGCTCGACCCCCATGACGATGGTTGTGTCGAAGCGCACCTGCTCATGACTGGTTTCATGGATGGCAATACGCGGTGGATAATTGAAGATGAGGATCACGATGTTGAGGATGCCGACGGGGCAGGCAATGATGACACGGGGCAAGACGAAGAGATGATCGATAATGGCGGCGGGGAAGAGGCCGTACATGGCGGCGGAGAAGGGGCCGGACATGGCGGAGGAGAAGGGGCCGGACATGGCGGCGGAGAGAACGACATGGACTCAACGCAGCAGAGTTTGTCGGTACCAAGTTCAATCGTGCGGGACCCTCATGTTCAAGAATTGCTTCACAAGGAGACGAGTACTGAGAGAGCTGCTCCTAGAGAGGAGGCTAAGCTGGAGAAACTGGTGGTAGACTCGAACACTCCATTGTATGATGGTTGCAATCCTGAGGTGACCCGCTTGAGTTTCACGCTCCAACTCCTGAAGATGAAGGCTAAAAACAAATGGACCGACACTAGCCTCGATGAGCATCTCAAGTACCTAAAGGATGTTCTTCCCGCGGGTAATCTATGTCCTACTAGTGTTGATGAGGCCAAGAAGATCGTGTGCCCTTTTGATTTGCCACACGTTAGATACCATGCATGCATCAACGATTGCATAATTTATTGGAAGGAGCACGCGGAAAAAACAAGCTGTCTGGTGTGCAATGCTTCTCGATACAAGAAGGCCGGGAAGAAATGTCCCCAGAAAGTTGTATGGTACTTACCGATCACTCCCCGTCTCCAGAGGTATTTTGTAAATCCCAAGGAAGCAAAGCTAATGCGCTGGCACGCGGAGAGGAAAAAGCCCGACGATGGAGATGATCTGAAGCTGAGACACGTGAAGGATGGAAGCCAATGGAGAGCGTTGAACGGCTTCTATCGGTATTTTGAATGTGATGCAAGGAACATCGTGCTCGGCGCGTGTACCGATGGCATGAATCCGTTTGGCAACCAGAACACCAACCATAGCACATGGCCCGTGTTTGTATGGATGTACAACCTCCCCCCTGGTCGTGCATGAAATCGAAGTACATTCACATGAGCATGCTTATTCAAGGGCCAAAACAACCAGGAAATAATATTAATTTGTATCTGGGGCTACTTCAAGAGGAGTTAGACACGTTATGGAAAACACCGGCCAAGACATGGGACACCAGCAAAGGTGAGTATTTCAACATGAGAGCCGCGCTGATCACGACAGTGCAGGACTATCTCGGTTACGGATATGTGGCAGGCCAGGTGTGCCATGGATATTGCGGATGCACGCGGTGCATGGATGATACGACGTCTCAGCAGCTAACGTCAAGGAAAGATGGCGGGTCTAGGAAAATCGTGTACATGGGGCATCGAAGATGGCTTGAACAGGACGACCCGTGCAGAAACCATGGAGATCTATTCAATGGTCATGCTGAGCATCGAGGACCTCCACATAAGCGGAGCGGTGCTGAAATCGATGAGCTGTTGAAAAACTGGAAGGAGTGCCCCGCCCCGGGAAAGATGATGAGAAAGGCGCCAGAGCCGCTGCTGAAGGTATGGAAGACGAGGTCTGTGTTCTGGGACTTGGAGTACTGGCACAAACTCGATACACCTCATTGCTTTGATCAAATGCATATCTGTAAGAATGTCCTTGAGAGCTTGCTCGCAACACTGATGAACATATTGTGGATGACATAATAGACCTGGGGCCGTCATTCCTGCACAACATGATGCCATTTGAGAGGATGAATGGGATCATCAAAGGATTCGTTCGTAACATGTCCCGTCCGGATGGAAGCATCGTCCAGGGCTATTTGGCACAAGAGTGCATCTCTTTCTGTGAGAATTTTCTATATGGCGCAGACCAGCCGCCTGGTGTTAGTGTTGGTTTGCCGGTTAACAAGCAAATGGGAGGCTCAAAGGAGATGGTCACTGCAACGGTCACAGGGAACTGCACGTGGCATACTCAGATCGACGCAGTGACTTTGACAGAGCAAACTTGGTAGTGCTACAACACCTAGACGAGGTAGATCCTTTCGTGGCACTGCACAAAGAAATTATCGCAAAGAAGTATCGTAACCGGGGGGTATGCAGGACGGACGCCGAAGTTACTAGAGAGCACAACTCCACTTTCCTGCATTGGTTCAAAGAGCATATTATTGCTAATCCTCCGGAGGAGGGCTCTAAGGACGGATTGCTCATATACGCCTTAGCACATGGCCCCTCGCCCAACCTCGTAACCTATCAGGCATATGATATCAACGGATACACGTTCTACACGGAGGCCAAAGATATGGACAGTGATGATCAGAACTCAGGGGTGACGATGGAATGCATGACCGGCAGCGACAACGGTGCAACTGAACGATTTTATGGAAGGGTCGAGGAGATCTGGGAGCTTGACTACTCTGTACTGCACAACACGACGATGTTCCGTGTCAGATGGGCTAAGAATGTCGAAAGAGAAAGCCGTATTTTCACTACCATGACTATACTTGACGCCAAGAGCGCTACCGTGATGGCTATCGCAAAAAATGAGCCATCGGTACACGCTAAACACGTGACACAATGCTTCTTCATAACTGACCCGCGCAATCCCAGCCGTGTTGTCCTGAGGAGAGGCAAAAGGAACATCATTGGAAAGGATGGAGTCGCCAACGAGGAAGACTATGATCAGTACGGCAACCCAATGAGGGAAGATGACGATGATGATGAAGTATACGTCAAAAGAAGAATCAATACTAAATTACCTAAGAAAAATCATACTCCATGGAAAAGGCAAAGTCACAATGAGGGGCTCAATTATTCTTCGACGAACAAGAAGGGAAAGAAGCTGACTCAAAAACGAAAACGTCAACACCGAGGAAACTTATGTTATCGGTCAAATGATGTAATATATATATATATATATATATATATATATATATATATATGTTCCTATTTTGTATACACACTTAGCCATTATTATGCATGGGTCCAATGATGTGTAATATATATGTTCCTATTTTGCATACATATTTAACCGTCAAATGAAGCAATATATATCACCCTCCCTTCATTCACTGCCCTTAGGAAATAAAAGTGGGATAAAATAAAGGAAAAGAAAAAGGAAAACTGGCAGTAGCAAAGTTAGTAGCAGCGCGTTTTGCCGCTACAGATACTGAAGTTAGTAGAAGTGAATTTCGTGTAAAGTGCTACAGCTACTGAAGGTAGTAGCAGCGCATTTTGTCCAAATCGCTACTGCTACGTCCACTTAACCCAAAATTCTCACCCACCCTGCTTCATCTCGCCTTTCCCCCCCCAAATCCCCACTCTCCCCCGTCGCACCACCGCGCCCGACCCGGCCCCGGCGCTCGCCCCCGACTCCGATGCCGGCGCTAGCCCCCGACCCCGGCGCTCGCCCCCGACCCGGCCTTC
>NC_041385.1:346022372-346057632 GCF_002162155.2 Triticum dicoccoides
GGTTAATTTACTTAGGTTTTAGTTAGGGCAGTATGTTAATTAGGTTATCTATTTAGTTATGAATTTAGCTAGGTTTCAAAATTTGAACTGGACATGTGATATGTGCAAATTTGAACTGGACATGTGATATGTGCATATGTCATGTTTTGGACATGTCATGTTTGGAAAATGATCCGAGTGGCCTATGTTACGCCGGAATGTTGATTCATTTCCGTTCCGGTGAATTTCAGGTGCTCGATATGTCCATTTTTTAGCAAAGGTCATGCCGAAATTTCCTGTGAATAAAGGCATGATTTTTTGCTACATAGTTGGCATATCGAGTGCTGGCACATAGATTTCTTTTTATGTCATTTCTCATTTATTCATACTTTTAGAAATAAATGAGGACACTTAATCATAGGAAACATGTCGAACAACGAAGAAACTGGGCCTTCTAACCAAGATGCAGACGAGATGGATTATGAGGGTGAACAAGAGTACCTTGACTATTTGACTGCTAAGCAAGGTTTGCAGGTCGGCCTCGATGATGGTACTGACGCCGACATCGACACCGACAGCGCCGGCACCGATGGCGGCACCGAGACCGGTGGGGAAGGTACCGGCAGGGAAGGTACTGGCCCCGATGCCGCTACCGAAAAGAGGAAGCATAAGAAGCAGAGGATACAAAAACCTAACAAACTAGGGATTGGACGACCTGTGATCAAAAAGATGGCACCTGGAAAGTGCTATGGGAACCAAGTAGGATGCATCCTACGGGAATGCGCGAGCATCAACGACGATGACTTAAGGAGTAAAGAACATTTGACGCAGTTGCTCCTAACAAAGTTGCACAAGAGATTCAAGTTCCCCGACCGGGATGATAACATAGAACAACCGTGGGATGATCCAAATATGAAAAAGGTTAACAATCATGCCATGGGCATGTTCAGCAATGATTTGGCCTCTTGGAAAACGAGGGTGAAACGAGCTATTGAGGCTGATGAACCCCTGTCCAAGATTCTGGAGGAAAATCTGACATTTACGGAAGAGGAGTTCGAAAAGTTCAAGGACACTTGCGTTAGCGAGGCAGCCAAGGCTAAGGCTGCGAAATTCAAGAGCCTTCAGCGAAGGAACACGGGGAAGCATTGTCGTGGTTCTAAGCCTGACGTTGAAGGGGCCTTCCCAAGAAGGAGCAAGCTTGTGTGGTTTGTGCTGATCCACTCGGAGAACTAAATCCCCTTCCTGGAAGGCTCGACCTCTCACATTTCTGGTGTGGAAACGACGCAAATCTTGTTGGTAGATGGTCGACCGGATCAGATCCATCTCCCTTTCTTCCTCTAAAAGGTCGACTGCGTCCTGCCGCGCTTGTTCAGCCTCTGCTTCGTTGTAGATTTCAACTCGAGGAGCATTGTGGAGAAGATCACTCGGCAAGACTGCTTCAGCTCCGTAGACCAAGAAGAATGGAGTTCTTCCGGTCAACCGATTAGGTGTGGTCCGCAGCCCCCAAAGCACTGAGGGAAGTTCGTCTACCCAAGCTCCAGCCGCGTGTTTGAGATCACACATCAGTCGAGGCTTCAATCCCTTAAGAATCAGTCCATTAGCTCGCTCTGCTTGTCCATTCGACTGCGGATGGGCGACTGAAGCGTAGTCGACCCGTGTGCCTTGGGAGTTGCAGAAATCTCTGAATTCCTCTGAGTCAAAGTTCGACCCATTATCCGTAATGATGCTGTGTGGGACTCCATATCTGAATATTAGTTCCCTGATGAAGCTAACAGCAGTACCGGTGTCAAGGCTCTTGATTGGTTTAGCCTCGATCCACTTGGTGAACTTGTCGACTGCCACCAGTACATGCGTGAAGCCACTTCGTCCTGTTCTCAAAGGACCGACCATATCCAGTCCCCATACTGCGAAAGGCCAAACGAGTGGGATGGTCTTCAGGGCCGACGCAGGCTTGTGCGACATATTCGAGTAGAACTGACATCCCTCGCACTTATCCACTATATCTTTTGCCATCTCATTCGCCTTTGGCCAGTAAAATCCGGCTCGGTATGCTTTGGCCACGATGGTCCAAGAGGACGCATGATGACCACAGGTCCCCGAGTGAATGTCATTGAGGATGAGTCGACCTTCTTCTGGTGTTATGCACTTCTGACCAACTCCAGTCGCGCTTTCTCTGTATAACTGTCCTTTGATTACGGTAAAGGCCTTAGATCGACGGACGATCTGTCGAGCCTCTTCCTCATCCTCCGGAAGCTCTTTTCTCAGGATATATGCGACATACGGAACTGTCCAGTCGGGAATGACCACCAAAACCTCCATGATCAAGTCGACCACCGCTGGGACTTCAACCTCAGTCGGATCTGTGGCACTCTTGGGCTGTGGAGCTTCTTCGGTGAAAGGATCTTCTTTGACTGACGGAGTGTGTATATGCTCCAAGAACACACCACTCGGAATGGCTTCTCTCTTGGAACCTATCTTTGCTAGATCATCAGCTGCTTGATTTTTCAGTCGAGGTATATGATGGAGCTCCAACCCCTCGAACTTCTTTTCTAGCTTCCTTACTGCACTGCAGTATCCAGTCATGGCTGGGCTTCTCACGTCCCACTCTTTCATCACCTGGTTGACCACTAAATCCGAGTCTCCATAGACCATCAGGCGACGGACGCCGAGTGAAATGGCCATGCGCAACCCATATAAGAGGGCCTCATATTCTGCCTCATTGTTGGAGGAATCAAAGTGAATCTGGAGCACATATCTGAGCTTATCCCCTCTGGGGGAAACCAGGACAACCCCAGCACCGGAACCATTCAACATCTTAGAGCCATCAAAGAACATGGTCCAATGCTCCGAGTGAACTTCAGTCGGCTGCTGTTGTTCAATCCACTCGGCGAGGAAATCTGCTATTGCCTGGGACTTAATGGCTTTCTTTGCCTCAAACTTGATATCAAGGGGAAGAAGTTCAATCGCCCATTTGGCCACTCGACCAGTTGCATCTCTGTTGTGCAAAATCTCTGATAGTGGAGCGTCGCTGACGACTGTGATGGAATGATCAGAGAAATAATGAGCAACCTTCTTTGTGGTCATGTATATTCCATACACAAGCTTCTGATAATGAGGATATCTCTGCTTGGATGGAGTCAAGACTTCAGACAAATAATACACTGGGCGCTGAACTTTGAGAGCTTTTCCTTCTTCTTCCCGCTCGACCGTAAGCATAGTACTGACGACTTGTCCTGTGGCTGCGATATAGAGCAACAGAGGCTCTTTGCTGATTGGAGCAGCAAGCACCGGCTGGGTGGAGAGCAGAGCTTTTAGCTCGGCAAACGCTGCATCAGCTTCTGGAGTCCACTCGAACTTGTCTGTCTTCTTCATCAGTCGGTAAAGAGGCAATGCCTTTTCACCGAGTCGTGAGATGAATCGACTTAATGCGGCCAAGCATCCAGTAAGCTTCTGGACATCGTGCACTCGCACAGGGCGTTTCATTCGGAGAATAGTGCCAATCTTCTCTGGGTTAGCGTCGATTCCCCGTTCGGAAACGAGAAAACCGAGTAACTTGCCACCAGGAACTCCAAATGTGCACTTTGATGGATTGAGCTTGATATCATATCTTCTGAGGTTGGCAAATGTTTCGGCGAGATCAGCGAGCAGGTCAGAACCTTTTCGTGACTTGACAACGATATCATCCATATATGCTTCCACATTCCGACTGTTTTGAGTGAGTAGACACTTCTGAATCATTCGCATAAATGTGGCTCCGGCATTCTTGAGGCCGAATGGCATGGTGATATAGCAGAAGCACCCGAATGGAGTGATGAAAGCTGTTTTTACCTCGTCGGGTCCGTACAGACGGATCTGGTGGTACCCGGAGTAGGCATCTAAAAAAGATAGCCTCTCGCATCCCGCGGTCGAGTCAACAATTTGATCTATGCGAGGGAGAGGAAAATGATCTTTTGGGCAGGCCCGGTTGATGTGCTTGAAATCAATGCACATTCGGAGCGACTTGTCCTTCTTAGGAACCATGACGACATTAGCGAGCCACTCGGAGTGGTATATCTCTCGGATAAATCCGGCCGCCAACAGTCGAGCAACTTCTTCACCAATGGCTTTTCTCTTCTGGACGGCGGACCGCCGAAGATGCTCTTTGACTGGTTTTGCAGATGAGTCGACTCTTAGGCGATGCTCAGCCAGTCCCCTGGGAACACCTGGCATGTCAGCGGGCTTCCATGCAAAAATGTCCCAGTTCTCACGGAGGAACTGGATGAGCGCTTCTTCCTATTTTGGGTCGAGTGTTGTGGAGATGCGGTTCGGAGCTGCATCGGGGTCGGTCGGGTGAATGTGAACAGGCTTCGTCTCACCGGACGACTGGAATGCAAACTCTGTGGCGGGTTTCTTTGATCGCAGCAAGTCACTCGGATCTGCGTTTTGCTTGTATTCTTCGAACTCGACCGCTGTCACCTGGGAATCGGCAATCTTGGAGCCCTTCTGAAAGCACTCTTCTGCCTTTTTCCGATCACCGGTGACAGTGATCACTCCTTTGGGGCCGGGCATCTTCAATTTGAGGTACACGTAGCATGGTCGAGCCATGAACCGTGCGTAAATGTTTCGAATCACCAAACACCACATCCAAAGCTATTTGGCCGAGTGACTCGGCCTTCTTCCCTGGTATAACTCCATGAAAGCTCATGTTACTAGTGCTCAGTCGGGACATCGGAATGCCCATTCCTTTCAGTGTGTCTGCATACAACAAGTTCAGCCCACTTCCACCATCCATCAGCACCTTTGTCAGTCGAGTGCCTTCGACAACTGGATCGACCACCAAAGCTTGCCTCCCAGGGGTGGCAATATGAGTCGGGTGATCAGATTGGTCGAATGTGATGGGTATTTGAGACCATTTCAGATAATTTGCTTTTGCTGGGGCAACCATGTTCACCTCTCGGTTAATGACTTTCAGTCGACTCCTGCTTTCCACATCTGCAAAGATCATCAGAGTGGAGTTTATATGTGGATATCCTTCCTCACTGTCCTCCTTGTCTTCGGCCTTGTCTGACTCCTTCTCCTTGTCCTTAGACTGTTTTCCCTGAAACTGCTGGATCAGGAGTCGACATTGGCGAGTGGTGTGCTTCGGGTAGATGATATTCCCCTCTTCGTCTTTCTTCATATGGATGTGACACGGCATATCCATTACATCGTTCCCTTCTTTATCCTTTACCTTCTTGGGGTTCCAGGATCCTTTTGGTTTCCCCTTAAACTTTCCTTGAGTCACGGCCAGAGCCTCTCCAGGAGCTGCCGGTTCAGCCTTCCGCTTCTGTTTCCGACTGGTGTTTCCTTTTTCCGACTGACTCGGCTTGTGCTTGCCGCTTCGGAGTCGGTCTTCTTCTTCACCGTTGGCGTACTTGGTAGCAATCTCCATCATCCGACTCAAGGTCATGTCATCGGTTCGACCAAACTTCAAACTCAGTTCTCTGTTCTTGACGCCATCTTTGAAGGCGCAGACTGCCTGATGATCAGACACATTCTCCACAGTGTGGTGCAAAGTGATCCACCTCTGAATATACTCTCTGAGAGTCTCATTAGCCTTCTGCACGCAGACTTGCAACTCTGTCAATCCAGCTGGTCGCTTGCAAGTCCCTTCAAACGTTCTGATGAACACTCGGGACAGATCTTCCCAAGCGTAAATGCTGCTAGGAGGTAATTGAGTCAACCATGCCCTGGCAGAACCTTCCAGCATGAGGGGCAAATGCTTCATAGCCACCTCGTCATTCCCACCACCAATCTGAACTGCCACTCGGTAGTCTTCAAGCCAAGTTTCAGGCTTAGACTCACCAGTGAACTTGCTGACTCCTGTTGCCAACCTGAAATTGGGAGGGATAACTGCGGCTCTGATAGCTCTGCTGAAACATTCCGGACCAGAAATATGCATTCGACTGCTTGTGGGCGCATCTCTGTCGAGTCCGCCCCGATGGGCTCTGTTCCGGTCGACCAAACCTTGCACGATAATGGATCGCGCGTCGAAGCCTGGTTCTCTGGGGTCGACTGGAACCCTTCGCCCTGTACTGTACTGACGCCTGTCATATGGCTGCCGAGGAGCGTAAGACCCACCCCTCGGAGGGGAATTGGGCACTCGACGCCTATCATCTCGGTCGAGTCTGTCGCCATATTGATCTCGCCGATTCTTGCACCCTTCACGCCGCGGAGGCGATCTGGGGCTGTGAGCCGACTGAACCGTATTCACAGTGACGGATCGACTGTGAATTCTGTTGTGCGACTGAGACACGGCTGAATTCTGATCTCCTGCTGCCCGGAGCAGATCCCTGATCTGCAGCAAACCTCTGCTAGCTTCCGACTGCGAAGGCTGGATGGACTCTGCTATACGGGTCGCAGCTGCTAAATTCTGAATTGGGGTTCGATATACCTGAGTCGGCGGGAAGAGTTGACGTCGACTGGTGTCGGGAACTCGTTGCCGCGCGCGCTCGTCGAGTGCTCGCTGAAGGTTCTCTAGTCGAGTGCGCTCGGCCAAATTGGCCAGACGCGCCTCCTCCAAGGCACGAGCCTCGGGGGTTTCTCCTGCGATGGGAGTACGCAGGGCATCCACGTTCCTGCGGCGAAGTTCCTCTCTTTGCAGAGAGTCGAGTGGCTCGGGCTGGTACTCTTCGTGGCGTCGTGCGGGGTCGCCTCCGTCACCTGCTCCATCATCATGGGCGAAGCCAGGGGGACTGCGGGGCCCGTCGACCATCAAGATTTCCGCCGCTGGATCACTGCTACCGCACTCGGATGCAGTCTCTACGGAGCCAGTCGACAGATCGAACAAGCCGTAGAGAGATTCGTCGGGCTCGATTGCCGCAACTTGGGTGGTGGCTGATTGGCGAGCCATCGCGTGCCTCACCCATTGCTGAAGCCTCGAGCGGCCCGAGCGCTTGCGCTGGCGGGAGACCGGGAGGGTGGACGATGGAGGAGCCGACCGATACTGGGTCGACGGTTGCCGCAGCAGAACGCCGCGGACATATGCACGAAAATGCGTCGCACCGCGGACGGGGAGCGCATCTACGTCGAGTGGAGCCTCCTGGAGCCACGCGGAGTCGTCGGCGATGAAGGTGAGAGTGCCGAGACGGATCTCTTGACCCCCGACCAAAACTCCAGCAGACACCATGATGAAAGTACTCGGAAGAATCGCAACTTCTCCACAAAATCGCTAAAACACCTGCCCCACGGTGGGCGCCAACTATCGTGGTTCTAAGCCTGACAGTAGAGTGGGGGGTAGGTATGGAGAGGCAAGGTCCTAGCTATGGAGAGGTTGTAAACACAAGGGATGTACGAGTTCAGGCCCTTCTCGGAAGAAGTAATAGCCCTACGTCTCGGAGCCCGGAGGCGGTCGAGTGGATTATGAGTATATGAGTTACAAGGTGCCGAACCCTTCTGCCTGTGGAGGGGGGTGGCTTATATAGAGTGCGCCAGGACCCCAGCCAGCCCACGTAGGAGAGGGTTTAAGGTGAGTTAAGTCTGGGGCGTTACTGGTAACGCCCCACATAAAGTGTCTTTACTATCATAAAGCCTACTTAATTACAGGCCGTTGCAGTGCGGAGTGCCTCTTGACCTCCTGGTGGTCGAGTGAGTCTTCGTGGTCGAGTCCTTCAAGTCAGTCGAGTGAGTCCCTCGTTGGTCGACTGGAAGGCGACCTCTTCTAAGGGTGTCCTTGGGTAAGGTACTTAGATCAGGTTCGTGACCCTACCCTAGGTACATGACCCCATCAAGCATCGCCTCGGAAGCCGTGGCTACCTCGGTAAAAGGCCCATATGGGATAAGGAGGACGCGGAACGTGAAGCCGCGGGTCTCCCAGACCCCTTCGCGAAGTTCACCAACCCCTTGGAGCATGACTTCATCAGGGCCCGCTACAAGTGGGACAAGGAGAAAAAGGTTTTTTACACAGAGAAGATCACGAGGAAATTGATTAGACTACTAGAGAAGCAACACCAGCTTGCAGCCGAAAGCCCTACTTCTCCGATGAGGCCCAAGTGGGATACCCCTCTCAACCGGGCCTTGAACAAACTTAAGGGACTCCCTTTGGATGAGCGGCCGCAATATGGTCGTGTGCACGGCGCTGGAGACGGCACCACGTGGAAGGTGTTTTACAACGAGGGCCCGGAGGCCAAGAAGCTGAAAACGAAGTTTAGTCAGGCGGACATCGACGTGAAGGTGAAGCTTGCGATCGAGAAAAAAGTAGCCAAGGACGCGAAAAAAGCAGTCGAGGACAAATATGAGTTCTACAGCAGGCAGTCAATGTAGCTGTAACTGCTTGCAGAAATGATTTCGCTACTAACTTGGTTCCAGGTATCATCAACTGGGCGAAGGAAAATCCAGACAAGACGGTACATGATTTCCCGATGCCCAGTTTCGTCGGGAGCAACTCCATGAACAACAACACCATCGCACCATCACTTGCTCACGCAACCGGGCCTCCTCTCACAGCCGCTCCCACTCATAGCAGCCCGCCCTCAGTCTCAGGCGCGCTAGGTGGGCCTTCGTCTTTGGCTGAGCTTGACGCCGTCACGGTAATTACATGTCACACCAACATATATATATATATATATATATATATATATATATATATAATATTCCATTTTTGTTGCCTTTCGGTTGTTTTACGCCACAGACATATGTGTTTGCAGGCGAAAGAAACCCCGTGCACCATACTCTACTTGATCAAAGGCCAGAAGGTGGACGTGGGAAAGGGGATGATAATGGACCCCTCTCAACGCACGTTCCACAACCAGCCGATCCCCGCTGGGCACTTCAGGGTTAGCTTGACCAGTGTGAAATCGGGGCACGAGGATTTGCCTCCTCCAGTACAGCATGTGGAAGCGGATGACGAGACCGCGCCGCGGATTGGAAGCTGCAAGAATTGGGTGCTGCTATGGTTGAAGAATCTTATTCGTCTGGAGCCGGCCGAGAGCACACCAATAACTACCACACATCAACAAGCATGTGCGAAGACCACCACCCCGCCTACACAATTACCAGCTCCTGTAGTGCCGGGTGAGAGCGGCGGACGACATGATGAAGGGGGTGCAATAGTACTGGCTGATGTAATTTCTCCTGTAGAACAGAGAATGGATGATGAGACGGAGGTCGACCCAATGGATTACCTCAATACAAACGCGTATGACTGTGACATAGATATGATGAGTCAACCATATGACAAATCGGGCTGTCAGCTTGCTAATGAGGATATGGATGATATGCCCGGGCAGGGTCGTACCATGGATTGCAAAAAGTCTCTCTTCATGAAATCCTCACAGGACACGCCTGAAGATGCCGCCTCAAAACAGGCTCAACTAGCCAGGCGCGAGGGTCGTACTGTACTTAGCCCGGGAACACTGGGGCAGGGGTTAAGGAAGGGTCTGGAAGGTGTGCCCAAGAAAAAGGAGAGGAAGAGATCGGGTAAGGTAACTGCCTGCAAACAAGCCAGAGCACATATCATCCAGACGATGCATTCTGAAGAGCGTGTACCCATGAAAAGTGCGTTCATGTTCCATCTCATGGGCGAGCCGATGCTACCGCCGAAACCGCTGGAGGCACTATCAGGGGATCTCAGGAGACTGCACGACCATGTGCTGTCAACTGAGAAAAGCCTACTAGCCTCAAAGGATCCAGGATATCTGACATACGCGGCTCATGTGCCTGAGGGGAAGTGCTACGTCGACACACGGCCCGCGGAGGTGTTCTTCCTGCGGTTTGACCATATCTTTGAGATGTTTCTAACAAGGAGGCTTGATTTTCCTATCGTCCTCCTTTTTGCGCTACATATGAGCTCCGTCAGGAAGAGTGAAGAAGTCTCGCAAATCTGTGTGGCCGATCCGTACTACATGCACTAGTCTTTCTTGAGTCTCGGCGACTTTGAGCGTGAAACTGCTAGGGAGTACCTCCAAAACTTCATGGTACAGAATAAGGACCGGGAAATTGTCCTTGTGCCTTATCATCCAAAGTAAGTCAGTTCCGGACAACCCTTTCGTACATTTCAATCATTCCTTCTCTCTCATATGGGGAATAATTTGAGGTGTCTTTTCCCCGCAGCAACGGGCGCGCCGTCCTTATCGTTCTTTACCTGCAAGTCTCCCACGCCGTGTATTTTGACCCTTCCAGAGACTACGAGAAAAAAGACTACACCCACATAATGAATATTCTAGATGATGCTCTCCAAGGCTTCAACTTTAGAGGTGGCCACGTGCAGATCAAGAAACAAAGGAACAAGAAGATGGGTTTCGCGCATAAAACTAACTTCTCCTGCATCCATGTCCCAAAACCAAGCAAGAAGGATGGATTCTACATCGTCCATCTCATGATTCAGTTCAATAGGGATCACCAAAAGCTCCGCATTAATAGAAGAAATGATGATTGTATCCACAAGTGGCTAGAATCTCATGGAGAAGCGGATTATAAACTTAGAGATGACTTCTTTCGCATCCAAAGCAACATTGCGACGATCATCATGAAAGAAGTCATCGATGAGAAGGGGATGTTCCACCACGGCCCTATACCGCGAGCTGACGTCCGAACTCGCATAGGCATGCAACGTCTAGACCTCACGTCGTTCAAGAAGCTAGGGTTCGTCCTTGATGATATGGAAGGATGGAACTTCTAGTGATTTATGATGCCGATGATGATGATATGTGTCGGTTGAACTTGTATACTTCTTGTAGCGATGAAACTTTGTGATGTCCATGGTCCATGCCGAACTTGCATAACGCTACTTTGTTAGTTTGCGTATGATGACCTGCGTACCTCTAGTTAATTCATTTGCGTACTGTATGTTGCATCCAGTTGCTAACCCTTTCTTTTTCGGTGTTGCTCTAGTATATTTTGTTGCATATATATGATTGTACATCCTCTTCATGAACATGCATCTCTAACAGGTACCTAGTTTCTTGACGGTGAGATGGAATTGCTATGTCGTGCACAAAGGGAAGGTTCCGGGGGTGTACAATGAGTGGCATGAGTGTCAGGCGCAAGTGAATGGGTTCACGGGCGCCAGCCATAAAGGCTTCAAAAGCAGACAAGAAGGAGAAGCTAGTTACTTGAGGTTCACGCTAGCGCGAGAGAGGACTCGTAACCGCCACCTCATGTACTGCATAGTTACGCTCTCACTCATAGTGATAGCACTTCTTGCGTATACCTTTGTTTAGATGGATGATGTTGTTGTAGTTGCAAGTATTCGAGACTTGCATGTACCGCTATTTTCGAGATGATGACAAGATATCACTTTGTGTTGGATGATGATTATGATGAGACTATTTGTATGTACATGCTATGATTACTTTTGTGGTCTCGCAGGCATTTGTATGTGTATCATGATGACATTTCTATGTGCTAAAGATTCTTCTATAAAGCCTGTTCAAATACAAAACAAATATGCCAAAAAAATAACAAAAAACCTACTTAAATTAGCAGTAGCGAGTGTACAAAAGTTAGCAGCAGCGCCGCGATAGCAGTAGCGCGTCAAGGTAAAGCACGCTAGAGCTACTAGCAGTAGCGAGCTTCCGCAAACAGCGCTGCGGCTACACTTGTGTAGCAGTAGTGCCGGTGAGCACGCGCTACTGCTATCCGTTAGCTGTAGCGCCTTATTAGTAGCGCCTATCCCCGCGCTACTGATACATCTAAAACCCGTGCTGTTGCTAGCCTTTTCCCTAGTAGTGTCCAATGAGTGTCTCTCTCTCAAGAGGAATCCCACAAGGGGAGGTACATGAGCTAAGCTCTAGTGTTTAGATCTAATCTTAGCTAAGTCTAAATGGAGGAGATGAAGGAGTATATATAGTCCTAAGCAAAGAGAGGGATAAGTGGGGGAGAAATGGTAAAACAAGGGCAAAGCCCGCAACATCACACAGGGGGCCCCGTGTGCACGGGGTAAGTGGAGCCCGTGTGCAGGGGGTACCCAGAGACCTGATGCAAGGGCCCGTGCGCACGGGGTCCGTGAGGCCCGTGGACACGGGGGTCCCGTGGGCACGGTACATGCCCGTGCGCACGACGTCTTCAGGACCGCCAGCCTGGAAGGCCCGTGGGCACGGGGTCAGAGGGGCCCGTGCGCACAGGGTCGCCTAGGAGCTGCTGCCTTCTTCTTGTCACTTCCTTCTCCGCTTCCAGGCTTCCGTCTTGGATGGTGTAGTTGTTCTCTTGCGCTTGGACTCCTCCATGATGAATGTGTAGCTCCGCTCACACTTAAGTATGCACATGAGAGAAGGGTCAAGTAGTATACCATCCTCAAAGGGTACAAGTGAACACGTGTAAAGGAGATGATTCACCTTTGTATGCATGAAGTAGAAGTGGCACGTGTCACTTGCCAAATGGACTCTTAACATGGTGATGTCCATAGGATGCTCCGCATCATCTCCTCCCCCTTGAGAAAGATCCGACCTAGAATCAAAATCCAAATCACCATGGGAAAGAGATGATGGCGTCGTGTAGAAGTGGACGATCACCAAGCATTCATCATCTTGTAGTTCCAAACGGGCACTCTCCAATGTCGCACCGTCTTGTAATTCCTTCAAAAGGAGCAAAGATAACAAGCACGTGGGAAAACAAATGTGGTTGTCGTAAGAGCAAAACCAAGCATTCAAGAGGTGATTCACCCAACAAGTGTTGTCATCAAGCATAGCATATGGTTTGACAAAGAAGTGTGGCATGGCATTTGAGCATATAAATTGAGCACAATCAAGTACATCATGGGAACAAGCATGCAAATGGGAGGTCAAGATGCAAATATATGTGATAAGTGAACAAGCATCTACCTCAAGGTCATAGCAAGCATGCATAAAGTGCTCAATGAATGGTCTATGGTAGGCATAAGAGTCATTCACAACACCAAATATAGTGAAATGTCTAAACACATGGGGCAAGTGCAAGACAATCCAAGCATAACGTGCATAGGGTGTAGTGAAGATATCGTGGCACTCAACACAATGGAAAGAGCAATTGTTCAACATGTGTGAGGCAATCAAGTCAAGAATGTGATAAGCAAAGGGACATGGCATATGTGAAGAACTATATGCAACACACAAGGCATATATATCATGTGGCATGGCAATGTGGTAATGATAAGTCGAAGCAAGATCGCTAGCATGTGTGCAAAGTGTCATGGAGCAAGCAACACATGAAGTATGATCCACAATATGCATGCTCATGGTTTGGGTGTTCTCGAGATAGAAGGATATCACCTCGAAAGCATGTCCTTGTGCATTCTTCACAATGTCGAAGTGGTAGGAAATGCGGTGTAGAAGCGAGTCATGGTCGAATGTATGAGGCTCGCTCTCAAGAGCTTGAATGGTCAACTCATATGAAGTGGAAGTCGACACGAAGTCCAAGTATCCTACACATGCATACAACAAAACAAAGAGCGTATGCGCATGGTAGATAAACACATTGATGAGGACATCAATAACATTGTTACACCCACAGCCCCTGCTGCTATACATACTGGACCAATTACTAGAGCTCGCACACGCCAATTAAATTACCAGGTACTTTCATTCCTTGGTAATGATTCTAATGTTCATGAGAATATGATGCTGCCTAAATTGGATACATTTGTTTTGTTTACAAATGAAGGGCCTAGCTTGGAGAAGAATGAACATTGGAGCAACAACAAGCATGGAGATGATGGCATGCGGAAGGGGAACAAGAACGGAGTTACAAGTGATGATTTCAGGACGTTGAAGCCACCATAATGTGTGCATGAAGCCTTGGACGAAATATACAAGATGCCACTTCATAACTTTCGTCCAGAGGCTATTCTAGGTGCTGCGTCACCTTATTATTGGGCCAGGCCCATGTATTTTCGAAATACTTCGGTATAGGCTGTTTTTAGAGTCCGTATGTGTGGGGAAACAAGAGACAGGGTTGGTTTCGGACCCCTTCCCCAAGGGCCACGAAATTCCAGCCTCTTCCTCCATATATACAGCCCTTAGGGCGTCGTTTAGACTTTGCGTTTTGTTTAGATTAAAGTTCACCATAGCTGCAACTTCGCGTACTTCGTTTGTGTTCAATGACCAGACAAAGGCGTCACAGAACCCCACCTTGATCAATAAAGCTTTCCTCTTATATTCGCAATATCTAGATTGCAATCTTAGTTTCTTGCTTGTTCTTCGTTTGCCTGCAGGAAACAGACATTCGTGGTCAGGTTGATCGTGCTCCGGCGTGGTCAATAACCTCTTGGAGTTGGTTTAGCGATTGCTAAGGCGCGACGTCCTCGCACGTTCGTAGTCGGATCGTCAAAGTCGACTTCCTCCAAAACGATAGCCACCATCTCATCGAAAGACGGGACACCCACCTCTATCAAGTGGTATCAGATTTCCAGGTTGCTCGGTGAGATTTTACAGTTTTTCGTAGTTTAGATCGAGTCTGTTCTTCATACCTACAGTCCATGAAAAAGCCAAAAAAAATTAGGGTTAGTTCATCATATCTGAACCAATCTGAGCCTTTGCATAATCTTTTTAGTGTTTTGCTTTGTTGAATTTCGGTTGCATCGTCGTGTCTAGTTGTTGGTCTTAGCGTCTAGTCTTTTAGAGTTTCGAGTTCTGGTCATAAGTTGTCACGCTGCCACCGCACCATCATCATCGCCCCTGCCACCTACCACCACCGCTCCGAATCCGTATCCATATACCACCACCAATCCGTATCCATATACCACCACCGATCCATATCCATATACTACCACTGCTGCCATATACCACCACCGCAGCCATATACCACCACCATATATCCACCACCAATCCAAGTTCCTTGCATATTAGGTTTGTTTTCGAGATCCATCTAATTTCTGATTCGTGTTTCCTTGCCTGAGTAGGTTTCGGGAAAAAAAATTGGCCGTTTAGGCCCAAAATTTTCCAAAAACGCACTTGACAAAAAAATTCTGGCTATCCTATTTTTAGGTGTTTCTAAGCGTATTGAGACAGCCGCCGTTATAGAAAGTTTTTTTTGACCCGTTTCCAGTTTTTGGGTCCGGGCAGTAAAAAAAAAATTGGTCGAAAAAATTTCGTGCCTATCGTGTTATCTTGACTTGGGAAGAGTTTTGAGACACTCGCCATTATAGTGATTTTCAGAAAAAAAAAGGAGCGCAAAAAAAGCGCAAAACAAAGAGCGCAAAAAAAAGAGTGAAAAAAAATTCAGAGTGTGCTTCTCCCTTGTTTCCGTGCAGCGTCGTGATTTTGTTAGTGTTCTAGGCTCGCGTCTCTAGCACAGTCTAGCCTAGGACCAGCACAGTACCGTCGTTGAGCATTTATTCAACTTTGCATCTCTGAATTGATTATTGCTGACCTTTTTTTGCTACCATATTATAAGCCTTCCCAGCTCCACATACATCTACGTCGTGCGTTTGACTCTCCCTGATAATCGCTCTATCCAAGCTTTGAGAGTTTTGACTACAACGTGATGCGGAGAATCCTTCCGTCATCCCCATGGACTCTACATCGACACATCCAACCCCAAGAGGACCCATGACAAGAGCTAGAGCACGTGCTTTGGAAACCGAGGTGAACTCCTTCCTACTAGACTTGCATATGGACACGAATGGAACATGTCTACTACCTCACCAAAACATGCTATGCCTCCTTAGGTATGAAGAGGAACATCACCAAGAAGCTCAGGACATCACCAAGGAGAAGGAGAGCCACCCCAAGGCCACGTGGACCAAGAACAAGGAGAACAGCAGCTGCACAGGAGGCTCCAGGCGACCCCGTGCGCACGGGCCCCCGAGACCCCGTGCCCACGGGCTACATAGGAAACTGACGCTGGAGCACCCCGTGCGCACGGGCCTGTATCGAGCCCACGGGACCCCCGTGCGCACGGGCCCAACTTACCCCGTGCGCACAGGCCTGCCAGGATGGCCGGCTGAGACTGCATCTTCAGCTCCCCTTCTTCTCCTTCGACCCCAAGTGAGGGAGTCCTGGACTAGGGGGTGTCCGGATAGCCGAACTATCATCATCGGCCGGACTCCAAGACTATGAAGATACAAGATTGAAGATTTCGTCCCATGTACGGATGGGACTTTCCTTGGCGTGGAAGGCAAGCTTGGCGATACGGATATGTAGATCTCCTACCATTGTAACTGACTCTGTGTAACCCTAGCCCTCTCCGGTGTCTATATAAACCGGATGGTTTTAGTCCATAGGACGAACAACAATCATACCATAGGCTAGCTTCTAGGGTTTAGCCTCCTTGATCTCGTGGTATATCTACTCTTGTAATACCCACATCATCAATATCAATCAAGCAAGACGTAGGGTTTTACCTCCATCAAGAGGGCCCGAACCAGGGTAAAACATTGTGTCCCTTGTCTCCTGTTACCATCCGCCTAGACGCACAGTTCGGGACCCCCTACCCGAGATCCGCCGGTTTTGACACCGACATTGGTGCTTTCATTGAGAGTTCCTCTATGTCGTCACCGATAGGCTCGATGGCTTCTTCGATCATCAACAACGACGCAGTCCAGGGTGAGACTTTTCTCCCCGGACAGATCTTCGTATTTGGCGGCTTTGCACTGCGGGCCAAATCGCTTGGCCATCTGGAGCAGATCGAAAGCTACGCCCCTGGCCGTCAGGTCAGATTTGGAAGTTTGAACTTCACGGCTGACATCCGCGGAGAATTGATCTTCGATGGATTTGAGCCACAACCGAGCGAGCTGCACTATCACGATGGGCATGATTTAGCTCTGCAGCCGGACAGTACCGTGGAGGCCGCACACGAGCCCGCTCCGAACCTCGATTCGGAGCTGGCTGCGCAGATCGAGGACGGGTGGCTAGACACCGCCTCGGGGGCTGCAACCTCTATGGCGATGGAGCCGAATACTGGCCTTGTCCCTTGTGAAGCTCGTGACTCCGAGGTGCCGGACTCCTTGCCAGACTCCGCACCTCCCGCGACCCCTCCAATCGAATCCGATTGGGCGCCGACCATGGAGTTCACCGCTGCGGACATCTTTCAACACGCACCTTTCGGCGACATCTTGAGTTCGCTAAAGTATCTCTCGTTATCAGGAGCGCCCTGGCTGGACTGCGGTCAGGACGGTTGGGATGCGGACGACGAAGAAATTCAAAGCCCACCCACCACCCACATAGTAGCCACTGTCGACGATCTAACCGACATGCTAGACTTTGACTCTGAAGACATCGACAGTATGGACGACGATGCCGGAGACGACCAAGAACCAGCGCCTACTGGGCACTGGAAAGCCACCTCATCATATGACATATACATGGTGGATATCCCAAAGGATGGGAATGGCGAAGGAACAGCAGAGGATGACCCCTCCAAGAAACAGCCCAAGCACCGGCGTCAGTGGCGCCGCTCTAAATCTCACCACAGCAAGAATGGAGATTCTGGCATCGGAGATAATAATACCCCAGACAGTGCCGAAGACAACCCCCTCCAGCAAGAATCAGCATAGGAGGACGGTGAAGCCAGCCCTCATGAGAGAGCGGCAGACGAAGAGGTAGAGGATGATAATTACATGCCTCCCTCCAGAGACGAGGCAAGCCTCGACGACGACGAGTTTGTCGTGCCTAAGGATCCCGTTGAACAAGAGCGTTTTAAACGCAAGCTTCTGGCCACGGCAAACAGCCTCAAGAAAAAGCAGCAACAGCTTAGAGCTGATCAAGATCTGCTAGCCGACAGATAGACTGAAGTCCTTGCGGCCGAAGAGCATGAGCTCGAACGCCCCTCCAAAAGCTACCCCAAACGCAAGCTGCTCCCCCGATTAGAGGATGAGGCATATAAACCTGCATCACCAGCGCACAATACGGCTGACCGACCACCCCGTGGCCGCGACAGAGAGGCCTCTAGGCCCTCCACTAGAATCGTACCCCGGCATCGCTCGAAAAGCACAAGGCCACAGGGGAATGCTCTGGACATGCGAGATATATTGGAGGATAAGGCAAGACAATCAAGATCGATCTACGGATCGCGTGGGCGCCCCATGATACGTGACGACAACCGTCGCGCCGCACACAGCATGTCCGGTCTGGCCGAACACAGTAGACAAAGCTCTTTTGAGCTTCGTCGTGATATAGCCCAATATAGAGGCGCCGCACACCCACTATGCTTTACAAATGAAGTAATGGATCATCAAATCCCCGAAGGGTTTAACCCTGTGAATATTGAATCTTATGATGGCACAATAGACCCCGCGGTTTGGATCGAAGACTATCTCCTTCATATCCACATGGCCCGTGGTGATGATCTTCACGCCATCAAATACCTCCCACTCAAGCTTAAAGGACCAGCTCAGCATTGGCTTAACAGCTTGCCAGCGGAATCAATTGGGTGTTGGGAGGACCTGGAAGCCGCATTCCTTGATAACATCCAGGGCACGTATGTGCGACCACCAGACGCTGACGACCTAAGCCATATAATTCAGTAGCCAGACGAATCGGCCAGACAATTCTGGACACGATTCTTAACTAAGAAAAATCAAATCATCGACTGTCCAGATGCAGAGGCCCTCACGGCCTTCAAACATAACATCCGCGACGAGTGACTTGCCCAGCACCTGGGACAGGAAAAGCCGAAATCCATGGCAGCCCTCACATCACTCATGACCCACTTCTGCGCGGGAGAGGACAGCTGGCTAGCCCGCAGCAACAACCTCAGCAAAAATTCTGGCAGTCCGGATATCAAGGACCGCAATGGCAGGTAGCGTCGCAACAAGAACAAACGCCGCATTAATGGTGACAATAATGAGGATATGACAGTCAATGCCGGATTCAGAGGCTCTAAACCCGGTCAACGGAAAAAGCCATTCAAAAGAACTACTCCGGGTCCGTCCAATTTGGACCGAATACTCGATCGCTCATGCCAGATACACGGCACCCCCGAAAAGCCAGCTAACCACACCAACAGGGACTGTTGGGTATTCAAGCAGGCAGGCAAGCTAATTGCCGAAAACAACGACAAGGGGCTGCATAGCGATGACGAGGAAGAGACCCGACCGCCAAACAATAGAGGACAGAAGGGTTCCCCCCCACAAGTGCGGACGGTGAACATGATATACGCAACCCACATACCCAAAAGGGAGCGGAAGCATGCACTCAGGGATGTATACGCGATGGAGCCAGTCGCCCCGAAGTTCAACCCATGGTCCTCCTACCCGATCACCTTTGATCGAAGGGACCACCCCACCAGCATCCGCCACGGCGGATTCGCCGCATTGGTTTTAGACCCAATCGTCGACGGATTTCACCTCACCAGAGTCCTGATGAACGGCGGCAGCAGCCTGAACCTGCTTTATCAGGATACAGTGCGCAAAATGGGCATAGACCCCTCAAGGATTAAACCCACAAAGACGACCTTTAAAGGCGTCATACCAGGTGTAGAGGCCAATTGTATAGGCTCAGTTACACTGGAAGTTGTCTTCGGATCCCCGGATAACTTCCGAAGCGAGGAGTTAATCTTCGACATAGTTCCGTTCCGCAGCGGCTATCATGCTCTGCTCGGACGTACCGCATTTGCAAAGTTCAACGTAGTGCCGCACTACGCATACCTCAAGCTCAAGATGCTAGGCCCTCGAGGAGTCATCACGGTCAACGGAAACACTGAACGCTCTCTCCGAACGGAGGAACATACAGCGGCTCTCGCGGCAGAAGTACAGTGCAGCCTCTTAAAGCAATTCTCGAGTCCGGCCATTAAGCGACCAGACACGGCTAAACGCGCCCGGAGTAACCTACAACAAGACCACCTGGCACGTTCCGAGCACGCGTAGCAATGCGGCCCCAACCCCAACCCCTGCAAAATTGCAAGACTGGTCCTTCGCATACATCATTACGCTCTGGAGATACCATGGGCATAGGGGGAGGGGCACGACCACGATAGGCCCAGAATGTGGCTTAACCACACCAGGGGCTCTCAAGTGTGTCGTTCTTTTTTTTCTCTTTTTCTTACTTTTTTTTACCCACAGGACTCCGTTCATCAGAGGCCCTGTCCGGCAGTAGACCTGCCGAACTCACGATGCAACAGCCAGGGAAGGAGAAAGGCTACAACGAATATCCAGGTGGTCTCCATTACGAGCATTAAATCTGTTTTATACACCATTCCGCAGCCTACCGCTGGAGGGGGGCATGTTTAATAGTCCCATCCCTTGCTTACCACACTATTTGTATCGTTCTGCATTCACGACAGTATTTCTTGAATAAACAATGCAGCACCTTTTTGCTTATAATTGCATTCCTTTCTTATACATATGTTCATTTATGACATGTTGCATCCGTACACTTTGGTACGGCTAAATACACCAGGGGCTTATGTTTCCCGCATCATGGTGTGATAAGTCTGAAGAATTTCACAAGTGCGGCACCCCGAACTTATAGCATTATATGCATCAGCTCTGAATCATGTCTTGGGTCAATAGTTGGGTTTGCCCGGCTCCCATGTTTTCGTACCTTACGTTCTGTTGTATCGGCTAAGGTAGCACTGGGAGAACCACTGCGATTGCGCCGCAGTTGAGCTGGGTGAGCGCCTCAGTGGAGAAATCTAAAACTGACTGTCATGATGAGGCGAGAGCCGGTCGCTGTTCGAGAGGTTTTTTCGAGTCCCTAAAGACTTATGCCGCTTAGAGCGAGGAACCGGCTTTGTCCGGCCCAAGCGTGGATAGCGCCCCAAATTCGGCCTTCCGAACACTAGGGGCTTTGCCGAAATTTAAAATTATAGAATTCTATGGCTAAGTGAGAGTGTTCAAGCATTATAAGTCCGGTTGCCTCGTTCGTTGTGTTGAGCGCCTCCCTAGATGGACCCAAAAATGGGAACAAGAGTGCTCAAATTTATCCCGAACACCCCAGCACTTGTGGCATGGGGGCTGAAGCCGACGACTTGCCATCTCTCAGATTTGATAAACGGCCGCACAAAAGGTAATATTTTAAATTAACAAGCGTTGCTTAGCGCATATGAACAAAGTTTTCAGCGCACAGGATAACAAAATGCGAGTCTACTCAAATATTACATCTTTGGATCACTCACCCGCAATAATGCAGGCACCCTTCAGGACACTCTTATAATACATCTCGGGCGTGCAATACTCCTTGCCCGGCGGTGGCGCGTCCGTCACAAGCTTCTCAGCATCCATCTTGCCCCATTGCACCTTTGCGCCGGCAAGGGCCCGACGGGCACCTTCAATACAGGCGGAGTGCTTGATGACTTCAACCCATAGACAAGCATCCACCAGCCGCCGCACCAGGCCGAAGTAGCTCCCAGGCATGGCCTCCCCGGGACACAGCCGAACTATGAGGCCCTTCATGGCCTGTTCGGCCACCTTGTGGAGCTCGACCAGCTGCTTCAGCTGGTCGCTAAGGGGCACCGGATGTCCGGCCTCAGCATACTGAGACCAGAAGACCTTCTCCGTCGAGCTCCCCTCCTCGGCCCTGTAGAAAGCGGCAGCATCGGACACGATGCGGGGCAGATCTGCGAACGCTCCTGGAGAGCTCTGAATTCGGGTAAGTGATAGGTAATTCACACTCACATGCTTGCTTTGCATGAAAAATGCCTTACCCGCCGCTATTTTCTCCAACGCCTCGATTTCCTGGAGGGCCTTGTAGGCTTTGGCCTTAGCGGCTCTGGCACTCTCAAGAGCCGATGCAAGCTCGGACTCTCGAGTCTTCGAGTCACGCTCCAAACTCTCATGTTTTTCCACGAGAGCCTGGAGCTCTTGCTGTACCTCTGCCACCCGCGCCTCCTGCTTCTCTCACTCGGTGCGCTTCACGGCCGCATTACGTTCGGCCGCGGACATCGCCTCCTTCAGGGTCGCCACCTCGTTCGTGGCCCCTGCAATACCCACGTTATCCTTGTCATTCTTCTTGCAACCAAATCCTTTTCTGTAAGGTACAACTTTAATAAGGTGTTACTCACCTTCCTTGTCCTCGAGCTACTTCTTGGCATGGCCGAGCTCGTTCTTGGACCGCTCGAGGCTTTGCTTCAAAGTATTGACCTATGCAGTCAGTGCGGCAGAGGTCAGCAGCACAGCCTGCAACCCCATATTGACATATTTTTTATGACTCCTGCGTATATCTTTTTAGATCCTCAGTCCGGCTTTTCTTTCCGAACACCGAACCGAGCATCAAGGGCTACTGTCTATGCGGTACTATTTTACATATATCAAAATTCTTACCTCAAAGCCTGTTAGAAGGCTGCTACAGGCTTCAGTCAGCCCGCTCTTGGCGAGCTGAACCTTCTGAATCACCGCACTCATGACGATGCGGTGTTCCTCTTCGATGGAAGCGCCGTTGAGCGCCTCCGGCAAGCTATCCGGCGCCTCCGGTTGGACGGAGGCCGCCGGCGTCACGGTCTTGCCCTTCTTATGAAGGGGCCGCCCGCTGGACTCCGGAACCATTAGAGGTTCCGGTGCAGAGTCCGGTGCAAAGTCCGGGAGGTTGCCCTGCGGCACCTCCGGGGCCTCCTCCTGCTGGCGGGTCCCTTTCCGGGATCCCACCTCGGCATCGTCCGCATCATGTGGGGTGGAGGCGGTCGGAAGGGAATCCATATCCGACGCACCCAAGGACCCGCTCGACGAAGCGGGAAGTTCATCCCTGGGCGGACTGCAGGGTTGTATGCGGCATTAGAAAGACACCATGTGGCGAAAAGAAAAACCATGAAGTTATTCAGGAGTCCAGATACTTACGATCTCGCCAGGGGCTTGGCCCTTGAAGGCCAGTCCTCGTCGTCGTCGCCGGCGTTGGCAGAGCAGTCCGGGGGAAGAGTCCTTTCCTTCTTGGACCCTTCGGCCTCCCTCGTTGGGGAGGCCTTCCTTTTCTTCCCTCCCCCCACTGGGGGAGAGGCCTCTTTCTTCTCCTCCTCGCCTTCATGGGAGGAGTCCGCCTCAGAGTCATCGGACGATGAGTCTGATGACACCCGAAAACGGGAACTATTTCGAGTGCTCGTGGCCTTCTTCTTGGCCTTCTTCTCCGGCACCACGTGGGGTGCCGGAACCAGCAGCCCCGTTAAGCGGGTGTCGGCTGGGTCTTCTGGCAAAGGGGCCGGACAGTTAGTCCGCTCAGCCTTCTTCAGCCAGTCCTGTCAAAGGAGAGGGAGTTTAGATCCCGCATAGAGTCAAACTATGGAAAACAAGTGTCCCGTAAAGGGTAAAATCGCTTACCTCGCTAGCCCGACGCTGCGAGCTGAATCCGCGATCTTCGGTAGCGGATGCGGGAGCCTCGACGCCCTTAAACAGCACCCTCCAGGCCTCTTCATACATAGTGTCGAAGAGCCTGCTCAAAGTCTGGTGCTGCGCCGAATCAAACTCCCACATATTGAAGTCCCGTTGTTGGCACGGGAGAATCCGGCGGATGAGCATGACCTGGACTACGTTGACAAGCTTGAGCTTCTTGTTCACTAGCTTTTGGACACAGGCTTGGAGTCCGGTCAGCTCCTCCGAATCACCCCATGTTAGGCCACTCTCTTTCCAGGAGGTGAGCCATATTGGGATGCCAGATCTGAATTCGGGGGCCGCTGCCCATTTAGGGTCACGTGGCTCGGTGATGTAGAACCACCCTGATTGCCACCCCTTAATGGTTTCCACGAAGGTTCCCTTGAGCCAAGTAACGCTGGGCATCTTGCCCACCATGGTGCCTCCGCACTCTGCTTGGCTGCCCTTCACAACCTTCGGCTTGACACTGAAGGTCTTGAGCCACAAGACGAAGTGGGGCTAGATGCAGAGGGAGGCCTCACACACGACGATAAACGCCAAGATGTTGAGGATGAAATTCAGGGCCAGATCATGGAAATCCAGGCCGTAGTAGAACATGAGCCCCCGGACAAAGGGATGGAGTGGGAAGCCCAGTCCGTGGAGGAAATGGGAAAGGAATACTACCCTCTCATGGGGCCCGGGGGTGGGGATGAGCTGCCCCTCGTCAGGGAGCCGGTGCGCGATGTCGCTGGACAGATATCCGGCGCTGCGCAGCTTCTTGATGTGCCCCTCCGTAACGGAGGAGGCCATCCACTTGCCTCCCGCTCCGGACATAGTTGGAGAAGGGTGAGGTGAGATGTGCGGACTTGGGCGCTGGAGCTCGAGTTCGCGGAGATGGATAAGCAAAGGAGGAAGAAGGCGTAGGTAAAAGGGTGGATCTTTATCCCCTTATATGGGCGGACGAAACCATGCGTCCCCACCGGCCTGATAAAACTCGCTTATCTCCCAAGCGCCGCAATCAATGGCACGGTTGGGTTACCCACGTCCGTATTGATGGGAATCCTGGAATAAGAGGAACACGATCTCTGCTTCGACAAGACGTGCCAAGGAAACTGCTTCGCTAAACGCGCTGAGGTGGTACAATAAAAACAATTCGAGTAAAGGCTTGGTTGTGGTGTGACGTCACGCTTATATCCCAAGCTCCGCAATCAATGGAACGGTTGGGTTACCCACGTCCGTATTGATGGGAATCCTAGAATAAGGGGAACACGATCTCTGCTTCGACAAGACGTGCCAAGGAAACTGCTTCGCTAAACGCGCTGAGGTGGTACAATAAAAACAATTCGAGTAAAGGCTTGGTTGTGGTGTGACGTCACGCCACAAATACGTCAGCAGATTGAATTTGTGTAAATATTATTCTCTCTACGGTGGTATGTGGAATTTATTTTGCAGAGCCGGACACTATCCTGGTGTTCACAATCTTTTATAAATTATTCGGAGGAGGAACCCGCCTTGCAATGTCGAAGACAATATGCGCGCCGGACTCGTCGTCATTGAAGCCTGGTTCAGGGGCTACTGAGGGAGTCCTGGACTAGGGGGTGTCCGGATAGCCGAACTATCATCATCGGTCGGACTCCAAGACTATGAAGATACAAGATTGAAGACTTTGTCCCGTGTCCGGATGGGACTTTCCTTGGCGTGGAAGGCAAGCTTGGCGATACGGATATGTAGATCTCCTACCATTAGAACCGACTCTGTGTAACTCTAGCCCTCTCCGGATTCTATATAAACCGGATGGTTTTAGTCCATAGGACGAACAACAATCATACCATAGGCTACCTTCTAGGGTTTAGCCTCCTTGATCTCGTGGTAGATCTACTCTTGTAATACCCACATCATCAATATCAATCAAGAAGGATGTAGGGTTTTGTAAGTGCATCTAGTGCCCCTTAGTGATTTTGGTGTATTGAAGACTTATAGGTTAAGGGACTAATGCGTTTGTGAGTGTACACAGGTCTATAAGTCTATGAAGAGTTTGATATTTACAGAGAAAGTCAACCCCTAAAAATGAAGTTCTTCAACTGAAGACTTTGATATTCTGAAGACTTTTTGAAGACTTTGAAAGTGAAGAAATTGGTGTGACCTTGAAGACTTGGTATTCATTTGTGGAACATGAAGCGTGAAGACTTTTGCTTTCGTAGTTTCATTTTCTCCTTCTTGAGTCATAGGAAACACCGTACTGTTAAAGGGGGTCGAGGAAATACTAAGGAAAAATTTCCATGTGATGCTCAACTCAAAATCCTACACCTACCAATCCCTTCGAGTGAAGCCTTTGGAAATCTCATACAGTTCAGTCACTTTCTTCAGTGATAGAGACAAAGTCCTTCTGGTCACTAATGAATTTGTTCTGACTGAGGAGTTAGGAATTCGTCAGTGCGAATTACCTACACAGTGAGGAACATGATAGCCCTGAGGAATTTGAGAGTGAAATTTCCGACCGTTGCTGTGCTGCGCGCCAGCTGTCCCAAAATATCTTATCCACCTAACGGTCATATCATTGAGGGGCATTTATGTCTTATCATGTTGGGCTGCTCCCTAGGCTATAAATAGCCGCCCCCTACAACCACTAGCTGGTTGGCTGCTCTGAGAGAACTTGACACTTGTCATTTGAGAGCAACCCATCCTCCGAGGACTTTGAGCGAAAATCATCGAGTGAGGAAAACCCAAAACCAAACCCCTACAAACCCAAAGTGATTGAGCATCACTGAAGAAATTGATCCTGCGTGGATCCGATGCTTGTTACCTTTGAAGACTGTGCTTCTTCCAGACGGTTAGGCGTCAAGGTCTAGAGCATCCAAGAGGAATTGTGGATCACCGAGTGACCAAGTCTGTGAAGGTTTGGAAGTCGCCTGAAGACTTACCACGAGTGATTGGACGAGGTCTGCGTGACCTTAGTTCAAGGAGAATACGGTGAGGACTGGGTGTCCTGAGCTGCGTGCTCAGCGACTGGGTGTCCGGGACTGTGTGTACTCGAGTTTAAATACTCAGCCGCTCCAACCAGACGTACAACTGAGACAGCAGTTGGAACTGGTCTACCAAATCATTGTCTTCACCAACCTACTAGTTCTATTTCCTCAACCCTTTCATTTCCTCATTACTGTGTTGAGTGTTTGTTCATATCTGTGTTTGAAGACTTTGACTGAAGACTTTCTCAATTTCCTCAGTTCAATTTCTTCAGTCTGTTTGTCTTCATCTTGTGTTATCCTGTGATTACGCTTTCTATACTCTGTGCTAGTCTTCATTTCATCATGATGACCATGCTTGTATTTTGTTATGCTTACTTCTGAGTACTTATTCCGCTGTTAATAGTTCTTCGCTAAGGAATTTCCTCACCGGCAAATTCCTCAGTGAAGAATTCATAAAAATCGCCTATTCACCCCCCTCTAGTCGACATAACGCACTTTCAGGTTTTACCTCCATGAAGAGGGCCCGAACCTGGGTAAAACATCGTCTCCCTTGTCTCCTGTTACCATCCGCCTAGACGCACAGTTCGGGACCCCCTACCCGAGATCCGCCGGTTTTGACACCGACACCAAGGCTATATATTCCGTACCTAGGACCATGTTTAGGGTTAGCAAAGTATTACATGAGATCTTGGTGAGCTTTGCTCCATTACCTTCCCTCTTTGAGGATCAAGACCCCCTAGGGAAGAATCCTTGAGGATTTCAAGACCTCCATTGGGAGAAGACTACCTTGAAGACCCCTCTTCCTTTGATTGTGTTTGTGACTTGTGGATCTTGTGTTGTTACTCTAGTGGATGTGTAATCGGGAATTGTTGGAGTAATTGCTTCTTTGTGTTCTTATTGTTCTTGTTGTTTCTCTCCTTTTTTCCCCTCAAAGTGTGAAAAGGTCCCTCCTAGGGTTCTACCTTACATCATCTTGGTATCATGAGCCATGGTTGATTCACATCTTGGAGTCCCTACCTTCCACTTTCTAGCTTGGTTTTGTTGTTTTTCGTCCTAATCCAAAAATCCCCACCAAAAATAGCCCAATTTTTTTTCTAGCAATTTGTTGATCTTGTGAGATTTGGTTGATTTGATCCACGAATTTGGTGTTTGGCAAGTGGATCTACCCCTCCACCATCATCCCCACCCTTCCACCGGTCTGGATGATCCGACTAATCCACCCGAGCGCACCCAAAGCTGCACCCCGAAGCCGAACCATCTAGACGAGTCCCGCATCCTCCGGACCCCAGCCGGACGTCTAGACCCCCCTCCGGACATCTAGGCCGTCCCCACCACTGCCTACCCCTTTGCCACTTATGGACCGTCTCCTGGATCATCCGGGTCCCTGAAGCCCAGATCATCCATCGCTCCATTCGGATCATCCTGACCCCCGCACGCGTGCGCGTTTTGGGCTGAGGCCCATGTATCCCCTTGTCCCCTTTGCCTATATAAATGACTCCTCCATGTCTTTTCTAGGTTTAGCAAAGGATTAGGTCATTTTTGTGTGAGAGCTTTGCTCATCCACTTGGTTATTTCTCCATTGGAGTCCATGACCACTTCGGAGAAGATCCCCCAAGCTGATTCAAGACCCCTCACGGGAACACCACCTCAAGACCTCTTCACGGAGAAGAACTACCATCACTTGTATCGTCCTTTGTTGGATTTGGATCGTGTATATTTTTGTGTTTTGAGGACCTAGCACATGTGTAATCGAATCTTATTGGTTTGAGTGATTCTCTCGTGTTTCCCCTCGCGTTTTCCCCTCGTGTTCTTCGTGTACATCGCGGAATCCGCTCCCTTGAAAGATCGGGCATCTAGGGTTCTACCCTAAATCATCCTTCTTGCAACCATAGACGTTGTCGGTGCAATATTTTGACATCATTCCTTGTTCTTGCTCGAAGAATGGATCCTCATAAACATGACATGTACGCGGGCATGTAGTTGTACATAGCTCATTGTTGTGGCCAATCATACAAGATAGTGATGAAAGTTCATGATATCACCTTGTCGGGTGCAGAAGAACTGACTCTAGTAAGCACGGTCAAGATTGTTGATCTAGGGTTGTCTGCTTCATAACTTGTCGACTCTTGCATCATATGAGATCTATATCTGACTTTCTTCCTTTGGTATAGCTCATGTGGTGGTTGGATTCCTACCTTCCTTAGGTAGACACGCGGGGTTGAATCCTTGTATGAGTGACTTGCATGACTTGTGGTACATGCTCACATTATATGTGGAAGTATATGTAGTCGAACACTTGATTCTTGAGGCGGCCATGTCTCTTGACTAATTTGTGTTTCTGACAAAACTGTTGCGAATCTGATTCTTGAGCTGCACTATCATATATTGCCAACTTGCATTGTAATATCTGGTAGCAATATTGATAACAGTGTGTAGTATCGTACAGAAGGAGATTGAGTATGTTAGGTTCGAAGTTATCCGAGTAGCTTGCTAACGAAGGCTGGATATCTTATACTCAAAGATTTTGCCGTGGTAGCGTGTTGGAGGAGGCTGGGTTCCGTACTTGAGAAGCTTCTCCTCAGGTTGCTTGTTGAGGAAGATTCATGGCCTTATGCCGGAAGCTTTTACCGAGGTATATTGCGGTGGAATACTTGGTATCTTAGACCGGAGGCTATCCATATATCATACTGAGGAAGATTGAGGAACCTTGCGTCATAAGTTTCTTTCGTAGCATGTGGAGGAAGACTGAGTTGCTTATATCGAAGCTCCGTACTGTAATATGCAGACTAAATACTATATACACAACAATAATATTTTTGCGGTTGTTGTATGAGACAAAATATATGACTATCTTCCTTGCTACTAAACACATAGCACATCCTGGGTTTCTTCCGAAGCATGGCATATTTCAGGTTCCATTCATAGCTGAATCAAACTTCATCTGTGAGCCATACCTTGACTGAAAATATATCGTTGCTCTTGTACCTAACTTGTCTTCCCACTGGTTTGGTCATTACTATTGTGAAGATTAAGCATTAATGTAGACTTGATGCTGATAATCGATCCAGAATACCACTTGTATTCAGAGTAAATATGCCCAATACAATGTAGTCAACTGAGAATGTCATACTGTTTAGTTTAGCTTCCAAATATTTGAAATCATTGCTTCTTCGAGTACGAATGTGTTTGATGTGAAACTTTCATAAGGGGAAATAAAGTAACACCAAAGGCCTAAAGAAGCAAAAGAAACAACTCAACTAAACAAAAGCACACGGAAGGCATAAAAATCACACACATGCAATGTCACATTTTACTGCTATTCACAACAATTTGCAGGCCTACTTAAGCACACAAATCATGCGGGAACTCTGGTACTATGATTTAACATGTTGTGACGATGTGCACGAATAAGAATCAACGTCTAAAGGGGTCGCTATAAACAAAGCTACACCAAGTGCTGGCTTAGCAAGGTGATATCCATGACGGGCTTGGAGTTGAGGACATACTTAGTGATCATGTAACAGGATACGAATGTCGCAGCCACATCATCATCAAGCAGACGGAAATGAACTATACTCGTCCATGGAATAGGTGAGAGAATAGGATAGCGGCGCAAAGCTAAGTCTGCCAGCGTTGCCCTTTTCTGATAACGAATATAAGTAAGGGTTGCCAACACGACAAGATGAAAGGCACGATCCCGAATAGAAGCATGTCTATCACCAAAACAATAGGTTTGGGTGAAAGAAAGATATTGGTGTGATACCTGAGCAACATTCCTGCAAACGTTGTCAGGAACACTTGGCATCATTCTGCTGGGTCATAAATGACCCCAAACACTGAAGAACAGGTAAAAGGGAAACTGGAGGGGATGCAGGGGCTGCACTATAGTGCATTCGAACCGATTTCAACTACACTCACCAGGTCAACTGTTAGCAGCAAAATAATAAGTCTATATGCATGCTATGCAACAAAGAAAAGCATCAACCAAATGCAGCAAACAAGTGATAGAGGCAAAGGTGTCCCGTCTTTCGATGAGAAGGTGATTATCGTTTTGGAGTAGACTTTGACGATCCGACTAGGAACGTGCGAGGATGTCGCGCCTTACCAATCGCTAAACCAACTCCGAGAGGTTATTGACCATGCTGGAGCACGATCAACCTAACCACGAAGGTCTATTTCCTGCAAGAAAACGTAGAACAAGAAAGAAACTAAGATTCAATATGGATATTGCGAATATGAGCTGAAAGCTTTATTGATCAAGGTGGGGTTCTGTGACGTCTTGTCTGGTCATTGAAAACAAACGAAGTACGCGAAGTTGCAGCTAGGCGAACTTTTAATCTAAGAAAAACCTAAAGTCTAAACGGTGCCCTAAGGGCTGTATATGTGGAGGAAGAGGGGGGTAATTTTGTGGCGCTGGGAGGAGGGGTCCGAAACCAACCTAACTCTTGTTTCCCCACACATACGGACTCTAAAGATAGCCTACACTAAAGTATTTCGAAATTACATGGGCCTTGACCAAAAATAAAGTGGCGCAACACCTAAAATAATCTATGGACGATATTTATGAAGGGACATCTTGTATATTTCTTCCATGTCTAGGTCATCACGGAGGCTTCAAAGTGCTAAAATAGGCACTAGAAACGCCACATCATGGTTCCCTTCGTGCGCCCCTTCATCTCCATGTTTGATCCTGCTCCTGTGTTCATCCCTCTTGTCCTTGCTAGGCCCTTCATTGGTAATAGATGCAAATGTATCCAATTTAGGCAGCATCATATTCTCATGAACATTAGAATTATTACCAAGAAATGAAAGTACCTGGTAATTCAATTGGCGTGCGCGAGCTCTACTAATTGGTATTAATTCTATAGCACCAGGGATGTGGGTGTAACAATGGTATTAATGTCCTCATCATTCTCCCCTTCTCGAAATGAAGTCATCCTCGACGGAAGCTCATCATCCTCCCCCAAGTAAGGCTTCAAATCTGTAATGTTAAAAGTGGGACTAACCCCAAAATATGCAGGCAGCTCAAGTTTATATGCATTATCATCTATTTTCGCTAACATCTTAAAAGGACCATTGGCGCGTGGCATTAGCTTTGATTTGTGCAAATTAGGAAATCTATCCTTACGCAAACGTAACCAAACAAGAACTCCAGGTGCAAACAGAACACGTTTTCTACCCTTATCTCCAGCAACTTTATATTTAGCATTCATACGCTCAATGTTCTCCTTAGTTATCTCATGCATTTTAAGATCAATTCAGCATGTTGTTTAGCATCAAAATTATCCTTCTCCGAAGATGGAAGAGGCAACAAACCAATATGTGCAGGAGGTAGGAAACCATACACAATTTCAAAAGGGCACATCTTAGTAGTAGAATGGAGCGAACGATTATAAGAAAATTCAATATGAGGAAAGCATTCTTCCCACATTTTCTTGTTATTCTTCAAAACAGCCCTAAGCATAGTAGACAATGTTCTATTGACTACTTCAGTTCATCCATCAGGTTGGGGGTGACAAGTAGTACAAAAAAGTAGTTTAGTCCCCAACTTAGCCCATAAACATCTCCAAGAGTGGCTAAGAAATTTAGTATCACGATCTAAAACAATAGTATTTGGCACACCATGCAAGCGACTAATTTCACGAAAGAACAAATCAACAACATTAGCAGCATCATCGCTTTTATGGCATGGTATGAAGCGTGCCATTTTTGAAAATCTATCCATGACAACAAATATGCTATCCCTCCCCTTCTTTGCTCGAGGTAATCCTAAAACAAAATCCATAGATATATCCTCCCAAGGAACACTAGGTACAGGCAAAGTCATATATAAACCGTGAGGATTGAGTCGTCTTAGCTTTTTGACATGTAGTGCAGCGAGCAACAAAATGTTCAACATCCTGTCTCATCTTTGGCCAAAAGTAATGTGTAGCATGTATATCCTCTATCTTGTTCATGGCAAAGTGTCCCATTTGTGACAGTCCAAATTTTTTTTGGTGGTTTGTTTTTTTCAAAAGCGCCCTTGCTTGGTTTGAAAGGAGGTCATTTAAACCCTTCCTAAAAACTATCATTTAAGTTTGCCCTCTCAAAAAAAAATTCTTTTTCTTGGATTTTAGTTTCTTTTAAAAAGAAAGCCCTTTTAGTTTTGGGCTTTTATTTGGTTTTGATCCCTTCAAAATTTCACCATGCCACCTATGGTAAAATTTTCCCAAAACCTCTCCTCCCACTTTGGTACAACCCTAACATTCTGTCCAAACTAATAAAATCCATTTTTGGATTTTATTCCAACTATTTCTCCTCCCAAAATAAATCTGTCTATCCTTTTGAGCCTAGGTGGATTGCAAAGCAAGTGCCCTAATGCTTTTGATTTTTGACCTCAACTCAACACCCTTGGATAGTCCTTTGTACCCACAACCCAGAACCATCTTGATCCACTCTTCTCTTGTTCAAATATTTCAAATTTCACTCACTGCAAGCTTGGACCAGATTTGCCAAATTTGGTGAAATTCATATCTACACCTCTCCAAAAATTCCACAAATATTCAGGCAGCCTCTAGATGCAATGAGAGGCCCCTCCACCAAAAACCAGCTCAAGGAAAAATCCCTACATTCCTGGATCATTCTGTCGAACACCTTGCATGCACTGTTCTGTTCATATTCAGTTAAGTTCAGAATTTCAGTGTCGATCTTCAGTCACATGCTCACAGTGCGCTTGGCACATTGCTCACGGCCTGGCTTGCTTGTCCAGAGCCTCACACGCGCGCTTGGCACCTTCCTGGAGTCGGTGGCGCCATGGCCCGCCTGCGCCGGCGTGCTTTGCGGCGGCCGGATCACCCTAGCGGCCGACAGGAAGCAGAACGGCGGCATAACGCCGTTCGGCACCGCCCAAACCCCCTGGTGGCTCCGCGTGGCGATTTCCTCGCCAGCGCACGCATGCAGCACCATCGCCATGGCACGACACGCACAGAGCACGCTCCCTGCCGCCGACGGGCCCGCACCGCCCCGTTCCGTCGAGCTCCCCCTAAACCACCAAATCCCGAGGCGGTTAGCACCTAAACGGAACCAGGGAACACCCACGACGACGTTCAGCCTCTGAACCCTCCCGTGCAACCACAGCTCCACCGTAATCACCTCGCCGGACAACCCCGTTCTCGGCAACCGCCTCGGGGCGGCTATATATAGCACCCCGAGCTTGCTCTCGCCCCGGCACACCTTCTCTACCTCATCAGACCCCGCCCAGCCACTGAACGAGCCATGAGGAGCTCTCCTTCCCCGACTCCGGCCACTCCGTTCCACCTCGGCTCCAACGTGATTCACTCCGGTAAGGCCATCTCCGGCGCCCTAACCTCGTCAGATACCTTCTCATACTATCGCAAGTCTACCCCCCTCACCAATTCCACCTCCGCAGCTCTCCGGCGAAATCCACGACCACCCGAATCACCGTCCGCCGGAGCAAGCATCGCCGCCGACGTGGTACTCGTCGGCGGCCACCACCACCTCCCACAGACGCGGAATGGCGCCCTGATCACGGAGGTACACTCCGATCTCCCTGCCTTGCCGTGGATCGCCGCCGGCGACCACCGCGGCTCTCGGGCGCCGACGAGCCCCGACTCCCCTGTTTGAACTTTCAAACCTGACGGGTGGGACCCGCCCGTCAGCCTCTATTTTGTTTTTTTTAAATTGTTTGCAGAAGGCGTACTCTGGCAAATACGCTTCCTCTCTGAACCATTTTTCTGGATTCTTCTGCAAAGCCCCCTGGAAGTTTTCTGTTTCATTACAGATGGGTCCTTGGACCAAAACTCTTATAACTTTTGATCAGAAAAGTATTTTTGATTAATTCTTTTTCTGTTCTCTTTAGATTTTTGTCTAGTTTTTTATCATATTTATTTGAAAAATATTTGGAACACTTTTATGTACACTCACGGTATTTACGTTGCGTACGTATTTTTCTTATACCATAGATACCGGAGGAGGTGACGGAGCTGCAAACTTTGCACAGTTAGACTCCGACTACTCCGAACCAGGCAAGCATGTTTGAACTCTTGATATGATGAGTGTTGTTGCATGTTTGCATTTTAGTATCGTCATGGCATGTTTATGAACATCACTTTGCATGATATATCACATGCACATAATCGGAAAGTAGGTTTCGGAAAGCATTATGTTGTTGGATACATATTTGCGAAGCCATGTGTTGGTATGAGGATGGGTAAGATGGCAGTGTTGTGACATGCCAGTCTTATGCCAGATTATTTGACTTCGGTGTCGTCATGACACAATTCACATCCCCATTCATTCCATCCTATACTGTCACATGTTTTCCTAAAGGAATATGGCATAGTAAGTTGCAAATCGTTTTCCTGGTACACACCAAGTGGAGAGGTCGGGATGAGGGTTCCATGGCCCTGGATTAAAGCCCGTCATCTGGTCAGGGGGCATGGGTGTTTTCGGTTGGGACCGAGAGGGGGGCACCCCTTAGAGCGCGCGTATAGAAATTTGATCCCATGCTATTCGAGGTTGTGGCCTCCCCATCTCAAAGTTTTTCTTGGATGTTTTCCAGGGATTCCTGGCAACGTGAGGTGAAATGGGTGTGTACTAGTTAAATGGGTTTCTACTGAAATACCGTAAACAGAACTAGTCCTTCGTGACTACGGAAATCCGTTGGCTGTGTTCAGTTCTTCCAAACTCTGCAGAGTCTCAATCTTTCAATTATCTTGTACTTTGTTGAAGTACTATAATTATCTTATCTTATCAGGTATCACCCTCAGTGACAAAAACTCCGGTGGGATTTATGTGTAATAAATCCGGATAAAAGATTATTCTTGTGGATGGACTAATCTCGTTATTTACATTTATTACAAAGCCCTGTCTGTGATGTTGCTCAGACATCCGACGGTGGCATACCTGTTATTTGCTTTTGTTAAAGCCCTGTCTGTGATGTCGCTCAGACGTCCGACGGTGGTATTTCTTTTAAAGCCCTGTCTGTGATGTCGCTCAGACGTCCGACGGTGGTATTTCTCTTAAAGCCCTGTCTGTGATGTCGCTCAGACGTCCGACTGTGGTATTTCTTTTAAAGCCCTTTATGTGATGTCGCTCAGACGTCCGACTGTGGCATTTCTTTTAAAGCCCTATCTGTGATGTTGCTCAGACGTCCGACTGTGGTTTTTCTTTT
>NC_041385.1:346057928-346077364 GCF_002162155.2 Triticum dicoccoides
ATGTCGCTCAGACGTCCGACTATGGCATTTCTTTTAAAGCCCTGTCTGTGATGTCGCTCACACGTCCGACTGTGGCATTTCTTTTAAAGCCCTGTCTGTGATGTCGCTCAAACGTCCGACTGTGGCATTTCTTTTAAAGCCCTGTCTGTGATGTCGCTCAGACGTCCGACTGTGGTATTTCTTTTAAAGCCCTTTATGTGATGTCGCCTAGACGTCCTACTGTGGCATTTCTTTTAAAGCCCTTTATGTGGTGTCGCCAAGACGCCCGACTGCGGCATGCATTTTTATTTATTTACCTTTCGAGGCGTCACTCCAGACACCCGATCGGTTTTCGGTTATTAAATTTTGATACATCAAGTTCTGCAATATTACCGTTGTTATTTGAGTATCATACTTTGTTCATGATGCATTCATGCATTCATTGATTATATCTTTTGTCCGAACTGTCATGCGAGTACTTTCAAGTACTCACCTGGCTTGTTGATTTGGCCAGATGCTAATGAAGGCGATCTCATGGATGAAGAGTTTGATAGCGAGTCTGATGCCTAGAGGAGTCCCAGTCAGTCCCGTGCGATCCTGTCTTGGTCATTGTATTATCCGCTTCCGCAACCCTGAATAAATTCATCGAGCCTCACCTCGACGCTCGATGTACTGCCAGTAGAAGTCAAGTTATCCACCACCACTTTTCCCTCAAGCTAGTAGCATGCCACCCCACCCTTGTGTCAAAACCGCCCATATGTAATATATGGCGAGTCTGTAATAAATTATTGAGTAGCCTCAGCTCAACCCTGTAATATATGTGATGCAACTCGTTCTATGTTTATCAAGCTTTTGTCTACCAGAAAGGATGACTTTTCCTATACTGGGATTTAAAGATTGGTTTTCTCAATAAACATTTTTATTGAAAAACCGGTCGTGACACCATTATTCCTCCGCCATGGGCCTCCTGCAACAACAAAGCACGAACGGAGCTAGCTAGAATGCATAGCTTGTTAGCACGGAACAAAAACCTGTCGCCAACGAACTTGTTCCATGTTCTCCCTTCCTTACAATTCTGCAATACATCTTAAACATCATGCACATATTGATCTTCGATGGTCTCCAAACCAAATATGTTAAAGTCAAGTTGTGAAAGCATAGTATAATGACGAGACAATGCATCAACACTAACATTTTCTTTACCCTTCTTGTGTTTAATGACATAAGGGAAAGTCTGAATGAATTCAACCCATTTAGAATGTCTACAGTTCAGTTTTACTTGAATTTTAATGTGTTTGAAAGATTCAGGGTCAGAATGTATAACACATTCTTTGGGACATAAATAATGTTGCATGTTTCTAAGGTCCGCACAAGAGCATATACTATTTTATCATAAGTAGTATAGTTCAGACTAGGCCCACTCAATTTTTCAGAAAAGTATGCAATAGGTTTGCCATCTTGTAATAACACACCTCCTAATCCAGTTCCACTAGCATCACATTCAAGCTCAAAAGTCTTATTAAAATCCAGAAGTTGGAGTAAAGGAGCATCTGTCAACTTATCTTTCAATACCGTGAAGACTTCTTCCAGTGTGGTACCCCAAATAAAAGGCACATCCTTCTTTGTAAGCTCATTGAGAGGTGCAGCAATGGTGCTAAAATCTCTCACAAAACACATAAAGAAACCAGCGAGTCCAAGAAATCTCCTCACTTGTGTGACCATTTTGGGCTGCGGCCAACTCTCAATAGATTCAATCTTGGCTTTATAAACTTCAATTCCCTATGTAGTAACAACATAGCCAAGAAAAGATACTCGGTCGGTGCAAAAGGTGCACTTCCCAAGGTTACCAAACAAACGTGCATCACGTAGAGCAATAAAAACAACACGTAAATGTTCCAAATGTTCTTCCAGAGATTTGCTATAAAGCAGTATATCATCAAAATAGACTACCACAAATCATCCAATGAAAGCACATAAAACTTCGTTCATTAATCTCATGAAAGTACTAGGTGCATTAGTTAACCCAAAAGGCATGACTAACCACTCATAGAAACCAAAACTTAGTTTTAAATGTTCTTTTCCATTCATCTCCCAATTTCATAAAAATTTGATGGTATCCACTACGCAAATCAACTTTGGAGAATATTGTAGAGCTACTCAATTCATCAAGCATATCATCTAACCTCGGAATAGGATGACGACAACGAATAGTAATATTTTTAATTTTTTAACTGTACACAGTAGGGCAAAAACCCCACTAAATTTTTTATATTATTGATAAAAACAAAGAGTACAGATATACAAGGCTTGAGATAAGCCCTATAAAAACAAAAAAAACCACTCCTACTAGACCAAACAGAAAATACATTATTTTACAGGACAAGACTGTCCAACCAAGAAATGAAAGAAGAAGCAAACTTCTCCTTAATTCTGAACTTGAGCAGTTTGATCTCTGAGAGGAAGATGAATTTCCATCTGTCAATGCTGGTAGGGATGTTGTTGAAAATCTTATCATTCCTGATGATCCAAATTGCCCATGATGCTATCATAATGATCTCCATAGAGAAAGGCTGCCGTAGATTACCTCTTAGGTCTGGAATACCTTCCATGATGGTGAGATTTCTTTGTCTATTGGGGCATAGGGTATCCCAACAAGTAGAAGCAAAAGGGCCAGTCCAAAATAGGTGTTGCAGAGTTTTTTCTTGCTGACGGCTTAGAGTAGCACAATTGTAGTTGTCTATATGAAAAGTTTTCCTCCTTAGCAGGTTCCTTGCGTTTAGCCTATTATGCAGAAGTCTCCAAAAGAATACCTTGTGTTTTGGCTGGCAAGAACTCTTCCAAATCCAGCTGAACAGTGGAGGAACAATTTTGACTCTTATCAAAAAAAATTAAGCTTTGGCCACAGAAAAAGTATTGTTTCCCCACATATAACTCCATGAGTCTTATTAATGCCTCTACAATCAAAACACATACATGACGTACCATCCTTTTTTGGCACTAGTACAATAGGAACAGCACAAGGACTAAGATATTCGCGTATATAACCTCTATCGAGCAGCGCCTGTACTTGATGCATAATCTTGTTCGTCTCCTCTAGATTGGTACGGCAGTGTGCATTCTTTGGCAGCGAAGCACCGGGAATTAAGTCAGTCTGATGCTCAATCCCGCGAATAGGGGTAATCCCGGTGGCTCGTCTTGTGGAAAAATGTCAGCGAACTCCTGTAAAATGTTAGTGATAGCAGGAGGCAAAGAGGAAGGCACGTCCTTGAATGAAAATAATGCCTCTTTGCACACAAAAGCATAGCAAATAGATTTGCTGAAATCTAGCTCATCAATATCAGATTTGGTGGCATGTAAACATGCACTTTTCAATTTAATTTCAAAAGCAACACTTGATAGTTTATTATTAGGCTTCATTTTTTGCTCAAATTCTTTTGCCACAATCTGATTTTCACTCTTATTTTTTTCCTATTTTGCTTTATTAGCTCTATTAATATCATCTTTCAAAATGGAATCAGGAGTCATAGGAAGCAAAGTAATATGCTTATCCTTACGAACAAGAGTATACTGATTGTTTCTACTGTGGTGTACAGATTTTTTATCAAATTGCCATGGTCTACCAAGTAATAAGGAACATGCTTGCATGGGTACCACATGACAATCAACATAATCGGCATATGTAGAGATACTAAAATGCACATGAACGGTATGTGTTACCTTAACCTTGCCGATGTTGTTGAACCATTGGATGTAGTAAGTATGTGGATGTGGTTTTGTGGTGAGAGATAGCTTCTCCACCATCTCCATGCTAACCAAGTTGTTGCAGCTCACTCCATCTATGATGACACGAACAGAACGTTCCTTCACAACTCCCTTTGTATGAAACAAATTATGCCTCTGATTTTGCTGAGCTTGTGTGACCTGCACACTCAAAACACGTTGAGCAACTAAAATTTTATACCTGTCATCATCAAGGTAGTCAGAGTCGGGATTCAAAGTCGGATTGATTTTCCTTAGACAGAATCGAGTCGTAGTATCGAGTCGTGGAATCAAGGATTCTACTGGATTTTCCTTAGCCAGAAATTTATATGGGTCCTATAGAGTTTTAACATTAAATATAGAGAAAAAACATACACATCAATGCTAGTTGTAATCCACTTCTTTTCATTGCTATCCTGCAATCTGGCTTGCATGTATGGAACACATATGAAAGGGAAATATATAGAACATTTAAATCTTCCATGCATGAAATTTACTTAGGAGGTTTTTTAAGAGTTCATGAATAGCCAATCACTTGTATACCTAACCAGCAGTGCTGAACCGTGAAGGATCTATCTCTCCTTCTCCAATCAATCTTGAGGCATCCTCCTTCTCATGCCAATTCCATCCGTCGACAAGCCTGATCCTTAGTTTGATCTATGGTTTTTGAGAGCCACTTAAAAGATGTCCGCGGCTGAGAGTTTGGGCTTGGGAGGGGAACAAAAGGTGAGGCATGTGAAAAAGAGTCTGAATGATGGCATAGTATTCTGCTACAACTTAACAAATGGCTTAGATAATTTAGTAGAATCGGACATAGTCCATAGTATAGTCGGGGTTTTGCAGTTTTGTACAGGATTCTATGACTTGGATCGTGACTCAACATGGATTCTATCTGATCTGGATTCATAGTGGGAGTTGGATCGACATGCTTCCGTAGGGTCGTGAAGTCGTAGGATTCTAGCAGTGGAGTCGGGATTCTGACTACCTTGGTCAGCATCTTCAGCAGCCATGTATTGCATCTCATGATCAGAATCATCTCCACCGTGTTCTTCACTTGTAATAAGAGCCAAAGTCTCCTCATCATAGTCACTAGCGGACTCATACCCACCATCCTCGGTAGCAATCATAACACACGGAGATTGGCATTTTCACGTATAATGACCTCTTCCCTTACAATGACAATAAATAATATCATGTGTGTGCCCTGTTGATGCCATGGATGAAGAAGAGCTCTAGGCAGCCCAGAAAGTGTACTCATGGCAGATGGTGATGGTGGTGCCTGTTTTCTTGTATCTCGGCTGGAATTGGTGCCCTAAGTCAGTGGTGCTACATTAGGACGTGTGGGAGTAGAGGATGAACGTGGTGTCCATAATGACGATCGACCTGCAGAAAAATTAGTTCGCGCCAATGCCTGTCGACCCCGCACTTCACGTTCAGCTTTGCAAGCAAGATGGAATAAACTAGTGATATTATTATACTCCTTATACTCTGGAATGCTCTGAATCTCTTTATTTAATCCACCCATAAAACGTGTTGGAAATATGATCAATTTACCAAATGATTTTATTAACAGATATACTAGATAAATCATGACTAGTATAGCAGTGATAAAACAAGCCATGCGATTTGACAAACAGAAGGTAAACAACATCTTCATATATGAACTGTAACTAAACATATCTAGAGCAGACAGTATAGCAAGTTGCATATATGAAATAGAGTCTAACATATCTGGGGCAAATACTAGAACAAGAAACTGTAGCAGGACCTCTAATAGAAAGAGGAAGAGCACATACAGGACAGTAGTAGCAGAAGCGTTCGACTTGGGGTCGGTGTCCTCGCCAGCCATGTCATCGAGGGAGGTCATGGACATCGGGGAAGAAGTTGTCATCGGGGAAGTAGTTGTCGGAGTCCGGGGCGTCTGCCACGAAGAAGTCACTAGTCGCGCGAAGCGCTCCCCAAAATCTTTATCACCCTTCTCCCGTACATGGCTCAAAAGGTGCGGTTTCGGAGGCCTACTATCGCGACTTGTGGTGCACGCCGCAAGCCGGGATGGGGAAGAACGTAGCAGCAGTACAGTGCTCAGGAACTTGGTGGCGAGAGGGAGATGTTCTTTCTGATGTGTCTCTCTAGAGAGGAGCGACCTCTCTTATATAGGCACAGGAGAGAGAGGCGAACAAGCTGCGACGGGAGGTGACGCAACAAAGGAAGATGAAGCGAACAGGCAGCAGGCGAAGAGGTGCGCCGTTCTTATTCAATCTCCACTATAGCAAAAAAATTTCAGCTACCGTGTGATCGTTCGTATACCCATCGTGCATGGTAAAATTTTAGACATTGGCTTGGCTCATTCCCGCAACCCGTGGCACATCGTGATGAGGCGTGGCGGCGAGGCGGGCGGCAGAGGAGGAGCGCGCGTGGATGTCCCTCTTGTTCTCATGCTCATACATGTGGGGAAAGTACCTCCCTTATAAAGAGGTCCAACTCCCTCTAAACTAGCAATGTGGGACTAAACTTTAGTTCCACCTCTTGCCTTGCACAAATGGGCTGCATGGGCCTCTAGGATTTTTTAGGAATTTCTGAAACTACTATTGAGCTGGCCCAAAATAGACAAAATTCCAGCAATCCCCCACCAGATCCCAGAGGCACACAAAATTTGCCTTCGGTTCCAAAACACTATTTTATATACTGGTATTGCAGTGGAGACTGTTAAGTTGAACTTCCACCTAGAACTCTATGCTACACTAGTAAGCAACTTGAACAGTGGACTGGGCCTTGAACTACAAGTTTTCTGCGAATCTAGCCTCACACAAAGCCTTGACCGATATGTGGCTACCGTGGGTCTTCCCCGTGGGTGGAGCTTATGCGTCATACTCTGAGACCTTTCATGAGTTTACAAGAGAGAACCCTACTCTCATAGATTGCGATGTTTAAGAATCAGACTCATATGAGTTTACAAGAGAGAACCCTACTCACATAATGCACGTTCTTCAGCCGTACGATCTTCCCCGAAGTAAACTTCAGATCGACCGTGCCAACACCACGAACATAAGCACTTGAACCATTGCCCATTAGCATGGTTGAAGTCCCTGTGGTATGATAAGACAAAAACATGGAAATATCACCTCATACATGCACATTAGCACCCATGTCAATCAACCAATCAGGGGAATGACATACTGAAAGAATAGTGGGAAATATACCATACCCAGCATCCTTCATGTCAGTGTCTCCAATGACAACATTACAGTCTTGCCGCCTTTCCCAGGATGACGCTTGTCATAGCGATTAGGGCAACTAGGAGCCCAATGATCAGGATCCCCACACACATGACAAACACCTTTCTTCTTGTCATTCTTTTTCTTGAAGTTCGTGTGCTGCACAACCTTGTTCTTCCCATCAAACTTTGCTTTACCATCAAACTTGCCCTTGTTCTTGAACTTGTGGGGCTGGAAGTTCTTCTTCTGTACTAGATTGGCACTAGAACCTCCCTCAATACCTCGAGCACAGTTGTCCTTTGCTCTCGCCTTTTCTTCCACATCAAGAGTACCAATGAGATCCGGAATGGAAAACTCCTACCTCTTATGCTTCAGTAAGGTAGCAAAGTTCCTCCACGTGGGAGGAAGCTTAGTGATGATACCTCCGGCATTAAACTTGTCCGGTAGGACACAATTGAAGTGCTCAAGTTCTCTAGAAAATGATTGTATCTCATGAGCTTGCTCAACCATGGAGCGCACTTCAGTCATCCTGTAGTCATAGAATTGATCCATGATGTACAGCTCAGTGCCAGCATCCGAGACCCAAACTTGGCCTCGAGTGCGTCCCACATATCTTTTCCATTATCAATTGACGCATAAGCATCAACTATGTTCTTACCAAGAACACTCAAGAGAGCAGCCTTAAACAAGGTATCCATTTTCTGAAAAGCTTGTGCCTGTTGAGCATCATGCTCTCCTTCAGGTTTACCAAGAGTGGTGTCATAGCAACTCATGGTTTGAAACCATAAGACTGCTCTCACGCGCCACCTCGTATAGAGGTCTCATGGAAGCAGCAAAACCACTTGGGGTAAATTGCGTATCATAAGGTTTTTGGATTGTTGGAAATATGAGCAATTTACCGAATGATTTTATTAACAGAAATACTAGATAAAGCATGACTAGTATAGCAGTGATAAAATAAGCCATGCGATTTGACAAAGAGAAGGTAGACAACATCTTCATATATGAACCGTAACTAAACATATCTAGAGCAGACAGTATAGCAAGTTGCATATATGAAATAGAGTCTACCATATCTGGGGCAAATACTAGAACAAGGAACTGTAGCAGGACCTCTAATAGAAAGAGGAAGAGCACGTACGGGACAGCAGCAACAGAAGCAATGGACTTGGGGTCAGTGTCCTCACCAGCCATGTCGTCGAGGAGGTCGTGGATGCCGGGGAAGAAGTCGTCGGAGTCTGGGGCATCCGTGATGAAGAAGTCAATAGTCACGTGAAGCGCTCCCCAAAAACCTTATCACCCTTCTCCTGTACATGACTCAAAAGGTGCGGTTTCAGAGGCCTACTATCCCAACCTGCGATGCATGCCACAAGCCGGGATGGGGAAGAACATAGCAGCAACACAGTGCACAGGAACTTGGTGGCGAGAGCGAGATGGTTTTTCTGATGTGTCTCTCTGGAGAGGAGCGACTTCTCTTATATAGGCACAGGAGAGAGAGGCGAACAGGCTACGACGGGAGGTGAAGCAACAAAGGAAGACGAAGCAAACAGGCAGCACGCGAAGAGGTGCACCGTTCGTAATCAATCTCCACTACAACAAAAACGTTTCAGCTCCCGTGTGACCGTTCATATACCAATCGATCGTGCGTGGCAAAAAAATTAGACATCGGGTCGGCTCATTCCCGCAACCTGCGGCGCGTCATCACGAGGCGTGGAGTGGCATGGCATGGCGAGGCGGGCGGCGGAGGAGGAGCGCGCGTGGATGTCCCTGTTGTTCTCATGCTCATACATGTGGGGAAATAACCTCCCTTATAAAGAGGTCCAACTCCCTCTAAACTAGCAATGTGGGACTAAACTTTAGTTCCACATGTTGCCCAAACTAGCTGTGTGGGCTCTAGGATTCATTAGGAATTTCTGAAACTGCTATTGGGCTGGCCCAAAATAGAAAAAATTCTAGCAAAACATGCAAGCATAGATTCATTATCCTCAACAATACCACATCTAATCATGACAGTTTGTAATTCCTAATAATATTCTTCTACAGAATTTTTTCCTTGTCTTAAACACTGCAAATTTTGAAGTAATTCACGTTGATAATATGGTGGAACCCAACGAGTACGCATGAAGTTTTCAAAGCAGCCCAAGTAGCTAGAATAGGATATAATCTACAATGTTCAGACCACCAAACACATCAAAACTAGTGAAACAACAAACAGCAGCAGAAACACGTCTCTTCTCCGGATATTCTAAACATGTAAAACATTGTTGAACTTTTAACTCCCAAGTAAGATAAATATCATGAACATATCTACCCTCAAATGGTGGAATATTCAATGTTAGTTTAGGAAGATGGTCATGATCTCGTATCTCAGGTGGTGGTGCAGCCCTACCATTGTGCCGATATGCATGAGGACGACTTGGTGGTGGTGTTCCTGGTGCTTGTACATAGTTCTGATTTTGATCAACCTCATCCTCGTAATGGTCCTCCACCTCTGAAGTAGCAGCAGGAGCTACAGAAGCATCAATAGCAGTGGCAGCGGCACCAGAAGTTTGTCCTGGCTCAAATAGAACATGCTACGCTGAGTGGAGGACTGTATCATGACGTGGAGGTGGTTGTTGTTGCTGTTGCAATGGTGCAGCAGATGCGGATGGTTGTGGTAGACGCGCGAGTACTTCATTGAACTTGGCGACCAACTTGGTGTCAATTGTCTTCTCAATGTCATCAATCCTCTCCAATTCCTTTCCAAAGCCGGCCATCATGTCTTCCACCTGTTGACCCAACATTTGCTAAAATTTATCATGAAGCGCCTTCTTCAGCATGTTCTCCTAGTCAATCTCATCGGCTTGTAATCCTGCCATGGTTAGCAGCAATAGAAACACACAAGAATATGATCCTACAGACTACTAGAAAGTGGTGGTGGTGGGGTTTCACAAATCCGTCAAGCAAATCTCAAATTCTTACCAGTTCTTACCCAGCAGCAGCTGGTGATCGGCAACCGCTGTAGTCAAAACTCTCAAAGCTTGGATAGAGCGATTACCAGGGAGAGTCAAACGCACGAGCAGACATATGTGGAGTTGGGAAGGCTTATAATATGGTAGCAAAAAGGGTCAGCAATAATCAATTCAGAGATGAAAAGTTGAATAAACGCTCAACGACGTTACTTTGCTGGTCCTAGGCTAGACCGTGCTAGAGACGCGAGCCTAGAACACTAACAAAATCACGGCGTGGCATGTAAACAAAGGAGTACACATTGAAAAAATGACCTTTTTTGCACTTTTTCTTTCTCTTTTTTTGCTCTAGAACAATTTTTTTCGAAAAAGTCTACGAATGTTCTAAAAGCTCCCTAGCGAGAACTTTCCAAACTTAGTTTTTTTAAATCGGAACTATTTTTCTTGTACGGGTAACACGGAAGTTGGGGAATCCAACTTGTTCATGACTCGTAGTATCGCATGATCTGGAACTCAAAAATAAAGGAACTAATATTGGACTCCGACTAGGACTGGTGGCGGGGATGAATCTGTTGGAACTCGGACTGGTGATGGTATATGATGGGCGGTGGAGGACGAATTGGTGGCAAATCTGTGGTGGAGGTGGACTCGGATTGGCGTGATGGTGACCTGATGGATGTATATGACTGGATTGGTGGCGGTTATGCGGTGGATGTATATGGACTCGGATTGGCAGTGGATATTTGGTGATGGTATATGGTGGCGGCGATGAAGATGGTGTTGCGGCGACGTGAAAACCTGTGGCCAGAACTTGAAACTCTAAGGTAACTAGATGCTAAGACCAGCAACTAGACAGACGATGCAACCGCAAATTCAACAAATCAAAACTCTAAAAAGATTATGCAAAGGCTCAGATTGGTTCGGATATGATGAACTAACCCTAAATTTCTTTTTTTGCCTTTTTCATGGACTGTAGGTATGAAGAACAGACTCGATCTAAACTATGAAAAATAGGAAAATCTCACTGAGCAACCTAGAAATCTGATACCACCTGATAGAGGCAAAGATGTCCTGTCCTTCGATGAGAAGGTGATTGATAGAGGCAAAGGTGTCCCGTCTTTCGATGAGATGGTGGCAATCATTTTTGGTGAAGTAGACTTTGACGATCCGACTACGAACATGAGAAGATGTCGCGTCTTAGCAATCGCTAATCCAACTCTGAGAGGTTATTGACCACACCGGAGCACGATCAACCTGACCACGAGGGTCTGTTTCCTGCAGGCAAATGAAGAACAGGCAAGAAACTGGGATTGCAATATGGATATTGCGAATTTGAGAGGAAAGCTTTTTTGATCAAGTGGGGTTGTATGACATCTTTGTCTAGTCATTGATCACAAACGAACTATGTGAAGTTGCAGCTATCGCGAACTTTAATCTAAACAAAACCCCAAAGTCTAAACAGCACCCTAAGGGCTGTATATATGGAGGAAGAGGGGAGAATTTCATGGCCCTTGCAGGAGGGGTCCGAAACCAACCCTAACTCTTGTTTCCCCACACATACGGACTCCAAAAACAGCGTATACTCATGTATTTCGAAATTACATGGGCCTGGCCCAATAATAAGGTGACGCAGCACCTATAATAGTGTTTGGACAAAATTTATGAAGTGACATCTTGTATATTTTGTCCAAGCATTCAAGCACTCATTACGGTGGCTTCATAGTCCTGAAATCATCACTTCAAACTCTGTTCTTGTTCCCTTTGCGCATACCATCATCTCCATGCTTGTTCTTGCTCCAATGTTCATCCTTCTCAAAGCTAGGCCATTCATTTGCAAGCAAAAAAATGTATCCAATTTAGGCAGCATCTCATGAACATTAGAATCATCACCAAGAAATGAATGTACATGGTAATATAATTGGCGTGCACGAGCTCTAATAATTGGTCCAGTATGTATAGCAGTAGGGGTTGTGGGTGTAACAATGGTATTGATGTCCTCATCAGCCTTCCCTTCTTGAAATGAAGTTGTCCTCGATGGAAGCTCATCATCCCCACCCAAATAAGGCTTCAAATCTACAATGTTAAAAGTGGGACTAAACCCAAAATCTGCAGGCAGCTCATGTTTATATGTATTATCATTTATTTTCTCTAACACCTTAAAAGGACCATCAGCACGTGGCATTAGGTTTGATTTGCACAAATTTGGAAATCTATCCTTATGCAAACGTAACCAAACAAGATCTCCAGGTGCAAACATAACATGTTTTCTACCTTTATCTCCAGCAAGTTTATATTTAGCATTCATACGCTCAATGTTTTCCTTAGTTAACTCATGCATTTTTAAGATCAATTCAGCATGTTGTTTAGCATCAAAATTAACCTTCTCCGAAGATGGAAGAGGCGACAAATCAATAGGTGCACGAGGTAGGAAACCATACACAATTTCAAAAGGAACATCTTAGTAGTAGAATGTAGGGAATTATTATAAGAAAATTGAATACGAGGCAAGCATTTTTCCCACATATTCTTGTTATTCTTCAAAACAGCCCTAAGCATAGTAGACAATGTCCTATGGACTACTTCAGTTTATCCATCAGTTTGGGGGTGACATGTAGTACTAGTCCCCAACTTGGCCCATAAACATCTGCAAAAGTGGCTAAGAAATTTAGTATCACGATCTTAAACAATAGTATTTGGCACACCATGCAAGCGAATAATTTCATGGAAGAATAAATCATCAACATTAGCAGCATCATCGCTTTTCTAACATGGTATGAAGTGTGCCATTTTCAAAAATCTATCCACTAAAACAAATATGCTATCCCTCCCCTTCTTTGTTCGAGGTAATCCTAAAACAAAATCCATAGATATATCCTCCCAAGTAACACTAGGTACAGGCAAAGACATATATAAACCATGAGGATTGAGTCGTGACTTAGCTTTTTGACATGTAGTGCAGCGAGCAAAAAATGCTCAACATCTTATGTCATCTTTGGGCAAAAGAAATGTGTAGCAAGTATATCCTTCGTCCTCTTCACATCAATGTGTCCCATTAATCCTCCTCCATGCACCTCCTGCAATAGCAAAAGATGAACGGAGCTAGCTGGAATGCATAGCTTGTTTGCACGAAACACAAAACCATCGTTAACGACGAACTTGTTCCATGTTCTGCTTTCTTTACAATTCTGCAATACATCTTATTCAACATCATGCACATATTGATCTTTGATGGTCTCCAAACCAAATATTTGAAAGTCAAGTTGTGAAAGCATAGTATAACGACGAGACAATGCATCAGCAATAACATTTTCTTTACCCACCTGTCGGCCGAGAGCCCGGTAGCAGGCGGGACCCACCAAGCAGCGGGCCCCAGCAGCCGGCGGAGAAGCCGGCGACCATAGACACTAATGGCCCGGGCCTACACCCGGCTGGATTATCATTGTACCCCGGGGGGTAGGCCTATATAAACCCCCCCCCCTAGGGCACCCATGCAAAGGGTTGAGCCTATTAGAGAATACACACACATAAAGAGAGGAATAGAGCTAGCCTAGCCCTTCTTCCTACTCTAGCCAAACAGCTCAAGGAGCAAGCTTGTAGCTACTTGTTGATCTAGTGATCATGCGGAGACCCCGCAGAGCAGGACTAGGGGTGTTATCTCCTAGGAGAGCCCCGAACCTGGGTAAGATGCGTATCCTATTTCCAGGCACCGGCGATGTCTTACTAGCTCCCACCATGATAAGCCATCCCTTCACATATGTCGCACCAAACCCCCGACATTTGGCGCTCACCGTGGGGCTAGGTGCACCGTCGTCCGGAAATCTGTTCTGGATAGGAACCTTGTTCCTCCCCGGTGAGCACAGCCAGCCCGGCACGCCCGATGGCATTTGCACCGACGCGCTGCATGGCGTGGAAGTCGCCTGCGCGGCGAGCTGTTTCGCTGATCTCATCGGCGAGATTCGCCTCTCCGATGAGTCTATGCCAAGATCGCCAATGAGCTCCTTGGAAAGCTCGACATCGCCAACGAGTCCGCCCCTGACCTGGAGTCGATCGGCTCCACCAACCCGATGCTTGTCGACTCTGATACGACATTCCTCGATGCCTTCCCCACCAATGTGGTGGTCATCGACAACCTGCTCACTCGTGCGGACCGCGGCGGCAGCACCATCACCGAGGTGCTCGTCATCAGCCACGCCGGAGCCTCCGGCGCGGATGCCAATGACCCACTGTAGGCGACAAAGCGGGACATGTATGTGCCCATCCCGGGCGATGCCAACACCGAGATGCTAGAAGCCTGCTGCGTTGTGCTCGTCGAGAGCGCAAGAGGTTGGACACTATGAGACGCCTCACCGAGGCCTATCAGCGCGAGGTCGATCGTGCCGTCTATGGCACGCCAGCTGCTGGCGAGCCTAGCTGTGTGGGCATCCTCCGACAGCGCAGCGCGACCATCGCCAGCATGTTGGGGGCCGAGCACCCAGTCTACGCCACGCCCATCGAGAACCTGCGTGCTGCCCAGGCGGCAGCAGACGAGCTAGAACACCTCGAGGGTGACGAGCGACGCTACATGAAGGAGCGTGTTCAGCAGCTCATCGATTCAGCGGCCGCACAGCAAGAAGCCGGCGCGCGCGCCGAGAATCCCCCCCCTTGCCGAGAGCAAGGCACGACCTCCCGGACGCTGACACCCGCACCTGCGACCAAAGAGACAAAGAGCCGGCTGCTAGCCGCAGTCGGACGCGCCTCACCATCGAGCGCGACCAAGATGGCTGCCCACAGGCTGTGGAGTGGCGGGATGACTGTCCGCCGCCTCCTCCTCGCAGGAAGAGGTATGCCTCCCCGCCACTTGTTGAGCACCCGACGCTCAGCGGCCGACTGGGCCGCCATGAAAGAATTGGAGAAAACGATGCCCGCCATAGGATCGACCGTCTGGCTCGATCCCAGGCGCTAGAAGAAGAAGATGTGATTGGTCCGCCTTGTTTTGGCTCCCACATTCGCGACGAGCCCTTCCCCAAAGGGTTCTCGCTCCCGAGAGATATGCCCAAGTACAACAGTTCCATGAAGCCGGAAGATTGGCTGGTTGACTACTCCACTGAGATCAACATAGCAAACGGCAACAAGTACATTGCCGTAAAGTACGTCCCCCTCATGCTTCAGGGCATGGCACGCACTTGGCTGAACAGCCTCAAGCCCTGCACCGTCAACAACTGGGTAGATTTCACCGAAGTCTTCATCTGCAACTTCACTAGCACTTACAAGCGGCCGCCCAAGCCTCGCTAGCTCTCTCTATGCATCCAAGGCCCGACCGAATCCACTCGCGACTACCTGATGCGGTGTGCCAAACTGCGCAACTCCTGCGAAAGGATGCATGAGGTGCAAGCCATAGAGTACTTCACCGCCGGGTGCAGAGAAGGCACCCTACTCAAGCACCGACTCCTCTGCGACGAGCCGGCTACACTCGACGAGCTGCTGATCATAGCAGACTAGTATGCCATTGCCGACTCCTCTATGAAGTCGGAGCTTCAGGTGGACGCCTCTAGGAAGGTGCTCTCTCCGGCCCCAAGAACACCGGCTGGTGACACCAGTCGGCGCCAGCAGCAGAACGACAACAAGCGCAAGGCCCCGATGCCGGCTTCCACCAGCCGACAGGTGGCAACAGTTGAAGATCAGCAGCCAGAGGGGCAGCCCATACCCAAGCGTCAGAAAGGCGGCAAGCCGGCTTGGCAGCCCGCTTTCTCCTATGAGCAGACCCTTTATGCACCCTGCAAGTTTCACAGCGGCGCTAAGCCATCCAATCACACCACCCGGATGTGTCACTGGCTCACCCGAATATCCAAGGGCAAAGTGCTGGTGCCCCCTCCGCCTGCTGGCCAGCCTCCTCAGCAACCGGTGGCCCGTCTAGCAGTCGGTTCCATCCAAGATGAATTCCCTAATGAACATGGAGCCTACGTTGTCTTCACAAGCTAGGCCGATGATAGGCGTAGGCAGCGCCAACAGCACCAAGAAGTCAATGATGTCACCTCTAAAGTCCCAAAGTTCATGCACTTGTCCGAAAAGCCCATCAGTTGGAGCTGAGCCGACCACCCGGAAGTGATGCCTTCTTCGGGTTCCTATGCCTTGGTGTTGGATGCCACCTTCACAACAGAGAGACGAGTTGCTCGCTTCTCCCGAGTCCTGATAGATGGCGCTAGAAGCATCAACATCCTTTAATGCGATGCCATGGAGAAGCTGAACATCAAGGCAAAGCAACTCCAGCCTAGCCACTGTGTTTTCCATGGCAATGTGCCCGGCATTTCCTGCTCACCAATCGGCAAGATCAAGATAGATGTCCTCTTCGGAGACAAAGATCACTTCCGCCACGAAGCAAGTTGGTTCGAGGTAGTGGAGCTGGAGAGCCTTTATCATGCATTGCTTGGCTGACCTTCTCTGCCAAGTTCATGGCAGTACCTCATTACACCTACCTCAAGAAGAAGATGCCAGGAACCAAGGGCATCATCACCATAGTCGGAGACTACAAGAAGTCGTCCGCCTGTGCCGCAACAAGCAGTCGGCTGGATGAGTCCCTTGTGATTGCTGTAGAGAAGAAGCTCCTTGACCGGGTTGTGGCCATGGCCGAGAAGCAGCCGGACCTATCACCAGATCCCTTGGAGTCGGAGACCCAGGGATCCTTTCAGCCGGCCAAAGAAACCAAGAAGATACCCTTGGACGCGGACCACCCGGAGAGGTTCACTCTTGTAGGAACCACCCTTGATAGCAAATAGGAAAGCGAGCTTGTCGATTTCCTCCATGAGAATCGGGATATCTTTGCATGGTCCCCCAAGGACATGCCAGGTGTTCCGACGGATTTCGCTGAGGACAAGCTACATGTCAGAGCAGATGCAAAACTAGTCAAGCAACCCCTCCACCGACTGTTAGAAGAGAAGAGAAGAATTGTTGGTGAAGAGATAGCCTGGATCCTAGCAGCTGGCTTCATTATGGAAGTGTTCTTTCCAGAATGGCTTGCCAATCCAGTCCTTGTACTAAAGAAGAACAACAAGTGGCGCATGTGCATTGATTATACCAGCCTCAACAAAGCTTGCCCCAAAGATCCGTTTGCCTTGCCTCGGATTGATCAATTAATAGACTCCACAGCCGGATGCGAGCTGTTGAGGTTCTTGGATGCCTACTCAGGGTACCACATATCAAGTTGAACCCGGCCGACCACCTGAAGACCGCCTTCATCACACCATTTGGAGCCTTCTGCTACCTGACCATGACATTCGGCTTGAGAAATGCCAGTGCCACTTTTCAGCGCTGCATGCAGAAGTGCCTCCTCAAACAGCTCGGCAGAAATGCCCACATCTATGTAGACGATATTGTGGTGAAGATGGAGAAGCATGGTACCCTTCTGGAAGATCTAGAGGAAACATTTGACAATCTGCGCCATTTTCAAATGAAGCTCAACCCGAGAAATGTGTCTTTGGAGTACCAGTCGGCCAGCTCCTTGGCTTCCTAGTCTCTAAACGCGACATTGAGTGCAACCCTGTGAAGATCAAAGCCATCAAGAGGATGGAGATACCCACCCGATTGCGAGACGTCAAGAAGTTCACCGGGTGCTTAGCATCCCTCAGCCGCTTCATCAGTCGGCTGGGAGAGAAGGCTCTTCCCCTGTACCAGCTCATGAAGAAAACCGGTCACTTTGAGTGGAACGACCAGGCGGACGAGGCCTTTCTCAAGCTAAAGAAGATGTTGACCATGCTGCTTGTCCTGGTGGCTCCGACTGACAAAGAGCCCATGCTCCTTTACATTGTCGCAACCAGCCGGGTGGTTGAGGGAGTCCTAGATTAAGGGGTCCTCGGACAGCCGGACTATATACTTTGGCCGGACTGTTGGGCTATGCAGATACAAGACGAAGACTTCTTCCCGGGTCCAGATGGGACACTTCTTGTCATAGAAGGCAAGCTTGGAGATTCGGATATGTAGATTCCTTAGTCTGTAACTGACTTTGTACAACCCTTGCCCCCTCCGGTGTCTATATAAACGGAGGGTTTAGGCTTCTAGGGTTTAGCCACAACAATCATAATCTCATAGGCTAGGCTTCTAGGGTTTAGTCATTACGATCTTGTGGTAGATCAACTCTTGTAATACTCATATTCATCAAGATCAATGAAGAAGGAAGTAGGGTATTACCTCCATAGAGAGGGCCATGATGTCTACTGCACAACCTTCTTCTTGTAGACGTTGTTGGGCCTGCAAGTGCACAGGTTTGTAGGACAGTAGCAAATTTCCCTCAAGTGGATGACCTAAGGTTTATCAATCCGTAGGAGGTGTAGGATGAAGATGGTCTCTCTCCAGCAACCCTGCAACCAAATATCAAAGAGTCTCTTGTGTCCCCAACACACCCAATACAATGGTAAATTGTATAGGTGCACTAGTTCGGCGAAGAGATGGTAATACAAGCGCAAAATAGATAGTAGATATAGGTTTTTGTAATCTGTAAATATAAAAACAGCAAGGTAACAAGTGGTAAAAGTGAGCGTAAATGGTATTGCAATGATAGGAAACAAGGCCTAGGGTTCATACTTTCACTAGTGCAAGTTCTCTCAACAATAATAACATAGATAGATAATATGACAAGCCCTCAACATGCAACAAAGAGTCACTCCAAAGCCACTAATAGCGGAGAACAAACATAGAGATTATGGTAGGGTACGAAACCACCTCAAAGTTATCCTTTCTGTTCTATCTATTCAAGAGTTCGTAGTAAAATAACATAAAGCTATTCTTTCCGCTCGATCCATCATAGAGTTCATACTAGAATAACACCTTAAGACACAAATCAACCAAAACCCTAATGTCACCTAGATACTCCATTGTCACCTCAAGTATCCGTGGGCATGATTATACGATATGCATCACACAATCTCAGATTCATCCAACCAACATAAAAGTACTTCTAAGAGTGCCCCAAAGTTTCTACCGAAGAGTCAAGAACGTGTGCCAACCCCTATGCATAGGTTCCCAATGTCACGAAACCCACAAGTTGATCACCAAAACATACATCAAGTGGCACATGATATCCCATTGTCACCACAGATAATCACGGCAAGACATACATCAAGTGTTCTCATAAAAGACTCAATCCGATAAGATAACTTCAAAGGGGAAACTCAATTCATCACAAGAGAGTAGAGGGGGAGAAACATCATAAGATCCAACTACAATAGCAAAGCTCTGGATACATCAAGATCGTGCCATAGAGGGAACACGAGAGAGAGACATCAAACACATAGCTACTGGTACATACCCTCAGCCCCGAGGGTGAACTACTCCCTCCTCATCATGGATAGCGCCGGGATGATGAAGATGGCCACCGGTGATGGGTTCCCCTCCGGCAGGGTGCCGGAATAGGGTCCCGATTGGTTTTTGGTGGCTACAGAGGCTTGCGGCGGCGGAACTCCCGATCTATCTTCTGTTCTGGAAGTTTTACGATACGTAGGTATATATGGGTGCAGGGGGTACGTCGGTGGAGCTACGGGGGCCCCACGAGGTAGGGGGGCGCGCC
>NC_041385.1:346077725-346150128 GCF_002162155.2 Triticum dicoccoides
CGCCCCCACCCTCGTGAGCACCTCCCGTATCTTCTGACATGCGGTCCAAGTCCATCAGGTGGGTTTCCTTCCAAAAATAACTCCTGCAGTTGATTTCGTTCCGTTTTGACTCCGTCTGATATTCCTTTTGCTCGAAACACTGAAATAGGCATAAAACAGCAAATCTGGGCTGGGCCTCTGGTTAATAGGTTAGTCTCAAAAATAATATAAAAGTGGATAAGAAAGCCCAATATTGCCTAAAACAGTAGATAAAGTAGCATGGAGCAATCAAAAATTATAGATACGTTGGAGACGTATCAGGCCCGAACCTGGGTAAACATTGTGTCCCCCGCCTCCTTTTACCATTAGCCTTAGACGGACAGTTCGGGACCCCCGACCCAAGATCCGGCGGTTTTGACACCGACATTGGTGCTTTCATTGAGAGTTCGGCTGCGTCGTCACCAGAAGGCTTGATGGCTGCATCAATCATCTACAACAAAGCAGTCCAGGGAGAGATCTTCCTCCCTGGCCAGATCTTTGTATTCGGCGCCTTCGCACTGCGGGACAACTCGCTTGGCCATCTAGAGCAAATCCATAGCTACGCCCCTGGCCATTAGTTCAGATTTGGAAGCCTGAATTTTGTGGCCGATACCCGTGGAGACTTGATCTTCGACATTTTCGAGCCCATGACAGATGTCCCCGGCTACCACGATGAACATGACCTAGATTTGTAATCTGGACGCGTGCAGGTGATAGTGCCTGTGACTGCTCTGGCCCTAGATCTGAAGCGGACTGCATCGTCCGAAGACAGGATGCTTAACCTCGCCATGGAGGCCCCAGACTCAGCGGCGCTCGAGCCACACACAGACACAACATCGAGCTGGGCTTGTGTCACCGAAACCCCAGACTCGTCTCCGGCCATGGATTCCCGATCGTGTGCATCCGCGTCCAACAAATATGATTGGGCGCCGGTCTTGGAGTTCATCTCCATGGACTTCTTCCAGCACTCGCCCTTTGGCGACATGTTAAACTCATTAAAATCCCTCTCATTGACAGGGGACTCTCGGCCGAACTATGGCCGACTCGAATGGGAAGCGGACGACGAAGAACTTCGTTTCCCACCCACCACCCACTTTATAGCTACTGTCGATGACTTAACCGACATGCTTGACTACGACTCCGAAGACATCGACGGTATGGACAATGATGCCAGAGAGGAGCAAGAACCACCACCCACAGGGCGCTGGACAGCCACCTCTTCGTACGACATATACATGGTGGATACACCCAAAGAAAACAACGGCGACAATGAAAATCCAATCGAGGATAAACCTCTTGAGATACAGCCAAAGCACTGACGTCAGCGGCGCCATTCTAGGCCACACCATAGCAAAAATAGCAACACCATCATAGGAGAAAATAACACTCCGGATGATGCCGAAGACAATGAAGACCCCGTAGAGCCAACCTCCGAACAGGAGGAACGGGAAGATGGGCAAGCTAGCCCTGATGAACAGGCCACAAATGAAGATGCAGAGGATAGTAATTACCTTCCGCTTTCTGAGGATGAGGTGAGCCTCGGCGACGAAGACTTTATCGTGCCTGAGGAGCCCGTCGAGCAGGAGCGCTTTAAGCGCCGGCTAATAGCCACTGCAATGAGCCTAAAATAGAAGCAGCAGAAGCATCAAGCTGATCAATCTGCTCAATGAAAGATGGACTAATGTCCTGGCAACCGAGGAATATGACCTTGAGCGCCCAACCAAAAGCTACCCAAAGCGCAAACTATTACCACAGTTCGATGACAAGGCGTTGGAGCCCATCCTACCAAGGTACAATGCGACTGACCGACCACCACCTGGCCGGGACAAAGCGGCACCTCAAGCCGAACACCACCCCGCACTACCTTGCCGAACAAACAGAAATACAACAGCTTGGGGATACACACATGACCTGCGGCATGACTTGGAAAACAGAGCAGGTCAGACAAGATCAATCTATGGATCACGGGGGGCGTGCCCCGATGCACGAGATGGCCATCCGGCTGAACGTGACAGACATAATCACGCCCGGGCTGAAAACCGCAGAAGAACTCCATCCGAGCTACGTCACGACTTGGCCCGATATAGAGGCGCCGCACACCCCCTTTGCTTCACTGACGAAGTAATGGGACACGATTTCCCAGAAGGGTTTAAACCCATGAATATCGAATCCTATGATGGCATAACAGACCCCGCGGTATGGATTGAAGAATTTCTTCTCCATATTCATATGGCCCGCGACGATGATCTTCATGCCATTAAGTACCTCCCGCTCAAAATCAAAGGACCAGCTAGGTACTGATTGAACAGTCTGCCCGAAAACTCCATTGGCAGCTGGGACGACTTGGAGGATGCCTTCCTCGACAACTTTCAAGGCACATACGTCCAACCTTAGGATGCCGACGACTTTAGTCACATAGTTCAACAGCCCGGAGAGTCAGGCAGGAAATTCTGGACTAGGTTCTTAACTAAAAAGAATCAAATCGTTGACTGTCCGGATGCCGAAGCCCTAGCGGCCTTTAGACACAGCATCCGCGACGAATGGCTGGCCAGACACCTCGGCTAGGAAAAACCGAAGTCCATGTTAGCCCTTACGGCACTCATGACCCGCTTCTGTGCGGGCGACGATAGCTGGCTAGCCCATAGCAACAACAATACAAGCGAACCTGGCACGTCTGAAACCAGAAATAGCAACGGCAAGCCGCGACGCAATAGACATAAGCGTCGAAACAACAGTGACAACACCGAAGACACGGTGGTCAACACCGGATTCAGTGTCCCTAATTCCGGTCAGCGGAAGAAGCCATTTAAGAGAAATAATCCGGGCCTGTCCAGTTTGGACCGCATACTCGATCGTCCATGTCAAATCCACGTCACTCCTAATAAACAAGCCAATCATACCAACAGAGAGTGTTGGGTCTTCAAACAGGTTGGCAAGTTAAATGCCGAGAACAAGGAAAAGGAGTTGCAAAGCGATAATGATGACGAGGAACCCCGGCAACCAAACACAGGGGGACAGAAGAAGTTTTCCCCCAAGTTAAAGCGGTAAACATGATATACGCCACCTATACTCCCAAGAGGGAGCGCAAGCATGCACTCTGGGACGTCTACACGATGGAGCCAGTCGCCCCAAAATTCAACACATGGTCGTCCTGTCCGATCACCTTCGATCGCAGGGACCATACGACCAGTATCTGTCATGGCAGCTCAGCTGCACTGGCCCTTGACCCAATTATTGATGGATTCCACCTTACGCGAGTCCTCATGGATGGTGGCAGCAGCCTAAACCTACTCTATCAGGATACAGTGTGTAAAATGGGTATCGGTCCCTTAAGGATCAAGCCCACAAAAACCATCTTTAAAGGTGTCATACCAAGGGTAGAGGCCTGTTGCACGGGCTCAATCACACTGGAAGTGGTCTTCGGATCCGCGGATAATTTCCGAAGCGAAGAGTTGATCTTCGATATTGTCCCCTTCCGAAGTGGCTATTATGCACTGCTCGAACGAACCGCATTCGCTCGATTCAATGCGGTGCCGCACTACGCCTACCTCAAGCTCAAAATGCCTGGACCACGCGGTGTCATAACGGTCAACGGAAGTACGGAACGCTCCCTCCCTACTGAGGAGCACACCGTTGCCCTTGCAGCAGAAGTACAGAGCAACCTTTTTAGGCAGAACCTCAATTCGGCAGTAAAGCTCCCGGACATAGTCAAGCGAGTCCAGACTACTCTACAGCAGGACAGTCCAGCTTGTCCAGAGCTTGACAAGCAATTCGACCTCCGTCCCAGTCCCAATCAAGCGGTGACATTTGTGTCGCGTGTACATAACTATGCACTTAAAATACCATGGGCATGGACGGAGGCACAACTAGTCCGTGCTCCATAATGTGGCTCAAGTGCCCCTGGATCCACATACCTTCACTTTTTCTTTTTCTTTCATGTTTTTCTCTTCTCGAGGCTTTTCTAATAACCTGCTCATTGGACCTCTCATGGGACGGATACACCAAGAAGGCAAGGAGCTTTGACGTACAAGGGAACCCCCAGGTGGTCTCTGCTAACGATCGTTATACCTGTTTTAAAAACCCGCACGCAGCTCGCCCTTGGTCGAGGCATGTCAAATAGCCTTATTTGCTTATCACATCACTTGTAAAAATACACCTTGACGTATTAATGAAAGTACAACGGAAAATAATCTGTGGCTGAACATTTGTAGCGTCAGCTTGTTCCTTAATTTTTTCCTTGTCTTTATATTTTTTATCAATTGCGCTTGTACACTCTGGTACGCCTGAATTCGCCAGGGGCTTCATCATTCCCCATAACACGGCAATAAAAGTCCTAACACTTTTATAGTACAGTCCAACACCCCGAACTTATAGCATTATATGCATCGGCTCCGAATCATGTCTTTGGTCAATAGTTGGGTTGCCTTGCTCCTGTGCTTACTACCTTACGTTCCGCTATATCGGCTAGGGTAGTAAAGGGAGAACTACTGTGATTGTGTCCCGGTTCTTTCAGACGAGCACCTCAGTAGAGAAAGCCGAAAACTAACTGTCATGATGCGGCAAGAGCTGGTCGAGATTTTTCCCGCATTATGGGATGAGTCGGTTTTTATCCGATTAGGCATGTACAGCGCCCCAAGTTCGGACTTTCGAACACCAGGGGCTGCGCCAAAATTTTTGTTCTCAAACTCCTATGGCTAAGTGAGGGTGATAAAGCCGTATAGTCCGATTGCCTTGTTCGTTGTGCTAAACACCTCCTTTAAGGACCAAACTCTGGAGTAAAGAGTGTTTAGATTTATCCCAAACACCATCGTACTACCTACGTGTGGGCAGAAGTTGACGACTGGCCAACTCTCAGATTTAACAAAACGGCCGCACAGGAGGTAAAATTTTAAAATAACAAGCATTACATTACATAATGATCTTGTTTCATATTACAGGACAGGATAACATGAATGTATTCATGGGAATATGATATCCTTGGCACATTGCTCCGCCACAAGGTGGGATCCTTCCAGGACACTGTCAAAGTACAGTTGGGGTCTGCAGTGCTCCTTGCCCTCGGGCGGCCCCTCAGTCATCAGCTTCATGGCGTCCATCTTCGCCTAGTGCATCTTGGCGCGGGCAAAGTCCATTCACACACCTTCAATACAGACCGACCGCTTGATGGCTTCAAGCCGAGGGCAGGCACTGACAAACCACTTCACGAGTCCGAAGTAGTTGCTAGGCATGGCTTCGGCAGGCCATAGCCGGATTATTAAATCCTTCATGGCTAGTTCGGCCACCTTATGTAGCTCGACCAGCTGTTTCAGCTGATCGCTAAAGGGCACTAGATGTTCTGATCCAAGGTATTGCGACCAGAGCAACTTCTCCGTTGAGCTCCCCTCTTCGGCTCGATAGAATTCCGTAGTGTCTCGCACGCTGCGTGGCAGATCCACAAACGCCCCTGGAGAGCTCCAAATCAGGGTAAGTAAAAGGAACCGTTCCTTCACATATCTGCTTTGTATAATGAAATCCTTACCCGCCGTGATCTTCTTGGCCACCAGGATTTCCTGAAGGGCGCCCTGGGCTTCAGCCCGGGCATCTTGTGCGCTTTGGTGGGCCTTGGCAAGTTCGAACTCTTGCTCCTTAAAATCATGCTCCAAGGATTCGCACTTCTTGATGGCGTCCTGGAGCTCTTGCTGGACCTCGCTGACCCGAGCCTCTTGCTTCTCGCGCGCAGCTCGTTCCTTGGCCACTTTGTCCTCGGCCTCGGCCAATGCCTTCTTGAGGGCCGCTACTTCGGTCGTGGCCCCTAATAAAGTTCATGACACTTTAGTCAGCATGAACGATTCATCCTTCCTAAATATATAAATAGGTTAATGCATACCTTAGTTGTCCTTCAGCAGCTTGTTCACGAGGCCGAGCTCTTCCTCAGCTCGCTCCAGATTCTGTTTCAGTCCGGAGACTTCCGCCATATGAGAGGATGCAGCTAGCAGTGACCCTGCTTGTTCACATAGACATTTTATATTATACTCCTCCGAAAATTATTTGATCCTTTGTCTGTTTTTTATTTCCGAACACCGGACAGAGTATCAGGGGCTACTGTCTATACTGTGACACTCTTTTTCTAATTGCGCCACTTACCTCAAAGCCTGTTAGAAGGCTCGTGCATGCTTCGGTCAGTCCGCTTTTCGCGGACTAGATATTCTCAATCACTGTACCCATCAGGGTATGGTGTTCTTCAACAACGGAAGCGCCTCACAGCGCTTCCATCAATCTATCCGGTGCCTCTGGATGGACAGAGGTCACCGGTGGGGTTGGCTCACCCCCCCTCTTTTGAAAGAGGCTGCCTGCCTGAGTCCGGAGCCACATGGGCCTCCGGAGCTGTATTTGGCTAGGGGCCGAATTGGATGCGGCCCCCATCACGGTGTCCATAGGAGTTTGCTCCCCCATGTGTTCGGCAACCGGGGTTTCACCCTCCGGGACCACCGAGACGGCCTCTTGAACCTCTGCCAGGCCTGGGGTCCTTCGAGACAACACCTCGGTGTTGTCGACGGCCTTGGGGGAGGAGGCCGTCAGAAGGGACCCACTGTCCATCCTCGACGGGTCCAGCGATCCCTCCGAAGAGGAGGATAGCTCGATGTTGGACCGAGCCGGCCCGCAAATGCGTAAATCAGCACATTAAAACAAAAAATATAAAGATGCCGGATACATGAACATGTCCAGATACTTATGATTTGGCCAGGGGCTTCTCCCTGGGTCCCCACTCCCAGCTGTTGTTGGTGGCCGCTGCGGAGCTGTCCGGAAGGGAAGCTTTCCCCTTCTTGGACGCCCCGGCCTCCATATGTGTGGAGGCCGTCCTCTTCTTTCTCCCCTCAGTAGGGGAGAATGGATTTCTTCTTCTTCCTCCTCCTCTTCCTCATTGTCTTTGGCGACGAAGGAGTGGTCCTCGGCGTCTTCGGACATTGCATCTGATGCACCCTTGCGATGGAGACCATCTCTGGTCCCCTAGGCCTTCTTCTCCGGCACCTGATAAGGTGCCGGAACCAGCATCTTCGTTAGAAGCGGGATTTCTGGACCTTCGGGTGGTGGAGCCGGACAGTTAATTCGCTCTGCCATCTCTATCCAGTCCTGAAAAAATTGATAGGGAGGCTTACATTCCTTTCTCCGATATGCCAGTAAAGGGTATACCTTCAGAACATGAAAGAACTTACCGGATTAGCCTGGCGAGTTAAGCTAAGCCCGCGATCCTCGGTCGTGGGCGGTGGTGTCTCGCCGCCTTGAAGAGCACCTTCCAGATATCTTCATGCGTTGTAACGAAGAGCACTAGTAGCATCTGGTGCTTGGCCGGATCGAACTCCCACAAATAGCAAGTCTGGCGTTGGCACAGAAGGATCCGGCGAACGAGCATAACCTGGATCACGTTGACGAGCTTGATTCTCTTGTATATGATGTTCTGGACGCACGTCTGGAGCCTTGTCAACTCGTCCGAAGAGCCCCAGGCCAGGCCTTTCTCTTGCCAGGAGGTCAGCCGCATCGGGACTCCAGAGCGGAATGCGGGGGCCGCCGCCCAATTGGTGCCGCGCAGCTCGGTGATGTAGAACCACCCCGACTGCCACCCTTTGACAGTCTCCACAGAGCAGCCTTTAGGCCAGGTGACATTGGGTATCTTGTCCACCATGGCGCCTCCGCACTCTGCTTGTTGGCCGCTCACCACCTTCAGCTTCACATTGAAGGTCTTCATCCATAGGCCGAAGTGAGGTGGGATGCGGAGGAAGGCCTCGCACACGACAATAAATGCCGAGATGTTGAGGATAGAGTTGGGGGCCAAATCATGGAAGTCCAGCCCGTAGTAGTACATCAGTCCGCAGACGAACGGGTGGAGGGGGAATCCCAGCCCGCGGACGAAGTGTGTGATAAACACCACCCTCTCTTGGGGCTCTGGGGTAGGGACGATCTGTCCATTGGCCGGGAGCCGGTGAGTGATTCCCCTGGCCAAGTACCCAGCCTCCCGGAGCTTCTTGATGTCATTCTCCTTAACGGAGGAGGCCATCCACTTGCCTCCTGGTCCGGATCCGGGCATGATTGGAGTGCTCTTTTGGCGGAGAAGGCGAGAGCTTGGGCGCTGGATCTCGAGAATGGATGCGTAGAGGAAGGAGAACCCGTGGGTGAAAAAAGGTGAATCCTTATCCCTTTATAAAGACAGTAATAGTCATGCGCCTCCCTACTCGCCTTAAAATTCGCCTATTCCCCAAGCGCCGTGCAGATGACACGGTTGGATTACCCATGCCCGTATTGATGAGAATCCTGTGATAAGGAGACACGATCTCTGCTTTGACAAGACGTGCCAATGAAACCGCACCTCAAAATACGGAGCGGCAGGCTAAAAAACGGTTCGAATAATGACCGGGCAGTGGCGTGATGTCACGCTACAAAAAGTTGTAAGTGGATTGGACTCGTGGAATATTATACTCTCTATGGTTGTGTGTGGTACTTGTTTTGCAGAGCCAGACATGTTTTCTATGTTCAGAAGGCTATGTTGCAGTATTCGGAGAAGGAACCCGCCTTGCAATGCCAAAGACAATCTGCACGCCGGACTCATCGTCATTGAAGCCTGGTTCAGGTGCTACTGAAGGAGTCCTGGATTAAGGGGTCCTCGAACAACCGGACTATATACTTTAGCCGGACTATTGGGCTATGAAGATACAAGACGAAGACTTCTTCCCGTGTCCTGATTGGACTCTTCTTCGCGTAGAAGGCAAGCTTGGCGATTCGGATATGTAGATTCCTTTCTTTGTAACCGACTTTGTAGAACCCTAGCCCCCTCCGGTGTCTATATAAACCGGAGGGTTTAGGCTTCTAGGGTTTAGCCACAACAATCATAATCTCATAGGCTAAGCTTCTAGGGTTTAGTCATTACGATCTCGTGGTAGATCAACTCTTGCAATACTCATATTCATCAAGATCAATCAAGCAGGAAGTAGGGTATTACCTCCATAGAGAGGGCCAAAACCTGAGTAAACATTGTGTCCCCCGCCTCCTGTTACCATTAGCTTTAGACGCATAGTTCGGGACCCTATAGCCGGGATCCGCCGGTTTTGACACCAACAGTGATCAGCACAGTCATTGTGGTACAGCACCCAAAGGACAGCAAGGCACAGCTGGTCCAGAGGCCTGTGTCCTATTTGAGCGAGGTGCTATCTGCCTCAGAGAAGAACTATCCCCATTACCAGAAGATGTGGTACGGCGTGTACTTTGCCGCCAAAAAGCTCAAGCCATACTTTCAAGAGCACCCCAGCACGGTTGTTTGCACTGCCCCACTTGTCGAGATCATGGGCAGCCGATATGCATCAGGCTGGGTGGCCAAATGGGCCATCGAGCTGGCTCCCTACACCATCTTCTACCTGCCTCGCACCGTCATAAACTCCCAAGCACTGACTGGCTTCCTCGTCGACTTTGCCGATACCCAGTACCTGCCTCCAGCGCCAGACTCCACCCATTGGCGGATGCACTTTGATGGCTCCAAGATGCGCAACGGTCTGGGAGCTGGCATCGTCCTTACCTCTCCCAAAGGACACAAGCTCAGATACACATTGCAAATCCACTTCGCCGCCTCCAATAATGTGGCCGAGTATGAGGCGCTCGTACATAGGCTCCGGCTGGCCAAAGAGCTCGGCATCCGGGTCGGACTTTGTGGTCCAACAGTCGTCTTGCAACTGGGACACCAAGGATGCAAATATGGCAAGCTACCGCTTCCTCGTCTAGCAGCTCAGCGGATATTTCGAAGAATGCAAGTTCCTTCATGTGCCACGAGCGGACAATGAGCAAGTAGATGCCCTGGCATGAATCGGCTCCACCCAGCAATCCATACTAGTGGCGTCTCCCTTCAGCGCCTCCTCAAGCCGTCAATCAAGCCTTCGCCAGAATCAGATTCCATCTTCGTGTTGGCTGCCCCCGGAACAGCCAGATTGGACTTGGGGACCGCATCAGTCGGCTCGGGGACTTCAGCAGGTGGCTCGGGGACTGCTGCGGCCGCACCCGGCCCAAGGACTTCAGAACCCGGCCCGGAGACTGCAGTAGTCGGCCCGGGGACTTTAACAACACAGCAAGCAGTGGCCGACTCCAACCAGCCACCTCCCAACCCAACCGCCCTAGTTGTAGTGGTCGTACTGACATTAGAAGAAGTCGTAGCTCCATCATGGGCACAACACATTCTCAACTTTCTAGTGAATATAGAGCTGCCGGCTGATGAGATCTCGGCCCGGCAAGTACAATAACGGGCAGGAGCCTAGACGATAGTAAACAGCGAGCTTGTCAGGCGCAACATGACTGGAGTCTTCCAGCTATGCGTAGAGCCACAGAAAGGCAAGGCAATCCTCAAAGATATCCACCAAGGCGAATGTGGCCACCACGCGGCGTCAAGATCACTTGTTGCCAAGGCTTTCTGCCATGGTGTTTTCTGGCCGACTGCTTTAGAAGAAGCCAAGGACTTGGTCAAGCATTGCAAGGGATGCAAGAAATTCAGCTCCAAACAACATCTACCAGCTTCTGCACTCAAGACCATCCCTCTCACTTGGCCCTTTGCCGTCTGGGGGCTGGACATGGTGGGCCCATTCAAGACGGCACGAGACAGCATGACTCATCTACTTGTCGTCGTGGACAAATTCACCAAGTGGATTGAAGCAAAGCCAATCAAAAAGTTGAATGGGCTGACTGATGTGACCTTCATTGCAGATATCACCGTCTGGTATGGCATACCACACAACATCATCACCGACAATGGCACGAATTTTGCCAAAGGAGTATTGGCTTGTTTCTGCGTGACGCAGGGCATCCGACTGGACTTAGCGTCTGTTACCCATCAGCAGTCAAACGGCCAAGTCGAGCGAGCAAACTGCCTCATCCTCTCCGGCATCAAGCCCCCATTGGTCGAGCCACTGGAGCGTTCGGCCGGCTGCTAGATCGACAAGCTGCCGGCCGTCCTCTGGAGCCTGTGCACCACTCCAAACAATTCAACCGACTTCACTCCTTTCTTCCTTGTGTACGGGGCCGAGGCTATCATCCCAACCAACATTGAGTTTGACTCACCTCGCGTCACCATGTACACGGAAGCAAAGGCAAAGGAAGCACGAGAAGATGGCGTCGATCTGCTGGAAGAGGGCCGGCTGTTGGCACTCAGCCGGTCCGCCATCTACCAGCAGAGCCTGCGCCGCTACCACAGTCGGAAGGTCAGGCCAAGATCCTTCCAAGAGGGGACCTTGTGCTCCGGCTGATCCAGCGAATAGCCGGCCAGCACAAGCTCTCGGCCCCTTGGAAGGCCCCTTCATCATTAGCAAAGCCTTGGGGAACGACTCCTACCACCTGATTGATGCACAGAAGCCTGGGGAATGCAAGAGGGACAACTCCCGCAAGGCATCAGAACACCCATGGAACGCAAACCTCCTTTGAAGATTTTACAGTTGATGCAGTATGTACGAAGCTACCTTTTGTATTAAGCGCAAGACATCGGGTCCCTCGAGGAGTACTCGGGGACTACCCTTTTATCTATATGATAAGTTTCATGCCTATGAATGTGTTATTTCATTCTTCTGCCTGGCACCGGGTTCGACCAGTCGGCCCGGGGGCTTGCTGCCTTGTATTATGTCAATGCTACCTGCAGTCGGACAAGTAATGTGCCGGCATCTAAGCCCTCTCTTTACACAAGCCGCAGCTCACCGAGTGACTGTCCATCTGGCAAGAGTCAAAGGCAGGAAATGATGCCCACATGAAATATGGCTAAGGACAAAAAGCATTTACATAAGATAGGCCGGATTCCCGCCTCGTCATCCGGTTGCTGAGCAGCCAGCCGGCCGGTTTCTTACTTACCTTGCTATGTCCGAAACGACCAAAGTACTTGTCCTCCCAAACGGCTAACTACTTGACCCAGCCACAGTTTGCAGAGCGGCCGCCTGGCTGGCAAGGCGACAACCAAGGGAGGGCGGCAAAGGAAAAAGCCATAAGAACAGAAAGCAAGAAAAGTTGGAAATCGGCACAAGCACAACACATGCAAGATAATATTTACACGGCAAGGCTTTCAAGCCAGAATTCAACAAGTTTGAATACACCCCCAATGGGTGGAACTGCGCAAATTTAATGATATAGTTCAAAAGACTACAAAGCAGGAAAAGTTAAGATAAAAGTTGGCCGCCTAGGCCAAGGGAGCAGCAGGCGGGTCTGGCAGGCTGGTGGAGTCGGTGGCGCCGGCTAGTGGAGTGGCTGGCTGACGAGTCTCGGTTTGGTAGTCTCCAGTAGCAATCGACACGCTCGCACGCGACTCGTTTCTCGAGGCACGGTCGAGTTGAGGCTGGCCGTCCGCTCCATCCTCCGGCGCGACGTCTTCACCATCCTCGCTCTCCTCGTCCTCGCCTTTGTCACTGGAGGCGATCTCCTCCGCCGAGTCCTCGCCATCATCCGGGTTCAGCCTGAACAAGTCCGGTGGCACCTCAGCACCCTCTTCGTTCAACTCGGGGATGAAGAAGCCGGTCTCAGTGTACTTGGCGATCGCCGCAGTGTGATGAATGAGATCACGCCTCACCGCCACCAACTCTTCATTGGCCTCCTGCCGAAACATGGCCAACTGGGCTAGATCTAGCCCAGGATACCATGCCTTGACGAACTCCAAGGCCTGCCGTGCGCCTGCCCGGGCCGAGGAGCCCTTCGAAGCCTCGAAGCGGCCGACAGCCACATCCAACCAGCTGGCAGTCCGACTGGGGGCGCGCGGAGCTTGGACGCCGGGCTAGTGGGTGGAGATCACCTGGGCTCCGATACGCTGCAGCCGATGGAGCATCCGATGAGCCGGATGGAGACGAGCCTGCATGGCAAGAAGCTGCTCGTCGAGCAACCGACGGGTATTCGGCGCAATCTCCGCACCAACCGGCCTTCGCTCTTCATGGCGAGCTTCGATGGCTTGTGTGGCGGGAATGGCGTAACCAGGGAAGTACTCCGCGCAAGAAGATAAAAAGAAGCATGAAGCCAGAAGCCGGATCATATAACAATCGGTAGATAAAAGAAAGAAGAAGACAACTCACCATCGACCATGTCCTCGATCAGACCGTACACGTCGTTCACCTCCCTCTCTGTATCGGCCCAGTTTGAGCACTGAGTCTCGAACTCAGCCTAGAGACTGGCCTCGCTGTCCTTCGCCTTTTGGAGGGCCAGCTTGTGAAGCTTCGCCTGGTCAGCTAGCTCCTGGACCAGACGGTCGCGCACTTGGGCCACCTTGTTGCATTCCTCCTCCTTGGCGCGTAGCACGGTTTGGGCTTTGCCCAGCTGGTGCTGCAAGGTGGCATTGGCTCCGGCAAAAACAAGAAAAGAAAGACGGTCAATAATCAAGAAAGAAGACAAGAAGTTGCTAGAGAGATCTGGCCCAACTGCTCAGCAGTCGACCGGATCTCAGGGACTACACCCATCGGGTGCGCTGACACGCCCCCACGCGCGAGAGAGAGGACGGAGTGCTTACTCCGGCTCTCGGTCAAATCAGCGGTCTGCTGGCCAGCTCCTAGACCTGGGAGTTGAAGGCGGTCGCACGGATGTTGTGATAATCCTGCAACGAAGATAACAAAAGAGAAAACAAGTTAGAACTCGGGCCTACTTGAAAGTTCCAGGCCGCCTGCTCAGCAGCCGGCCCGAAACTCGGGGACGAGACCCAGTGGGTGCGATGACACGCCCCCACGGAAGATTACAAGAATCAAAAACAAGAAACATACCCAGATGGCCGCTTGCGACGCCAGGAACTCTTGCGTGTAATGTTGGAGAGTGGTAGCCTGAGCCTCGAGCAGGGCCCGGACGTCCTGCGTGGCTGCATTCAGAACAGCCATTCCACCCCCAGGCGTCCACTCCGGCGAACCAGCGCTGGTGGCCTCCACATCTAGGGCAGACGAGCTCGCGGCCCCCACCTGCTGTGGCCCTAGTGCGAAACCCGCCTTCGCCGCACGCCGGCATGCCGGGGAGAGGACGATGGGGGTCGCTCCCACCACCATCTCGCCACCAGCCGACAGCACCGGTGGTGCGTCAGGCCGGCTGCCTTGGTCCTCGACAGTCAGCGTCGGCGGGGGTATCTCCGCTCCCAGGGTGATGCCGTCACCCCCTCCCCTCTCCATGGTCGTATGGTCATTGCCGGCTCCTCCAGTCGGCGTTGAGATCTCAGGTGCGGGTGGCGCGATGCTAAGGGGGATGAGAAGTTGCGGATCCTGGCCGCGTGCGACCTCATCCACTTGCGCTTTGGCCGCGGTGTCCATTTGGGCCTTGGCCGCGGCGTCGGCCTGGGCCTTAGCGGCCACGTCCGCCTCCTCCTGCGCCACCTTGGCCGCCTCCGCCCTCTGCCGCTCCGCCTCTTCCCGCTCTTAGCGCGCCTCCTGCGCGTTCCTCTCCGTCGCTGCCTAGAGCTAAGCGTGTGGTTCCACGCGGCGGGTGTTGGCGGAGCCCGCTGCTACCTCTTGAGCACTGCGTTGGATTTCCCCGAAGAGGAGAGGATGATGCAGCAAAGTAGCGTAAGTATTTCCCTCAGTTTTTGAGAACCAAGGTATCAATCCAGTAGGAGACCACGCACAAGTCCCTCGTACCTACACAAAACGATAGCTACTCGCAACCAACGCAATTAGGGGTTGTCAATCCCTTCACGGTCACTTACGAGAGTGAGATCTGATAGAAATGATAAATAATATTTTTGGTATTTTTGATAGATAGATGCAAAGTAAAAAGTAAAAGGCAAAGTAAAAACAAAGCAAGTAATAAAGAGATAGAGATTGATATGATGAGAATAGACCCGGGGGCCATAGGTTTCACTAGTGGCTTCTCTCAAGAGCATAGATTTTCTATGATGGGTGAACAAATTACTGTTGAGCAATTGACAGAATTGAGCATAGTTATGAGTATATCTAGGTAATGATCATGTATATAGGCATCACATCCAAGACAAGTAGATCGAAACGATTCTGCATCTACTACTATTACTCCACTCATCGACCGCTATCCAGCATGCATCTAGAGTATTAAGTTAAAAACAGAGTAACGCCCTAAGCAAGATGACATGATGTAGAGGGATAAATTCATGCAATAAGATAAAAACCCCATCTTGTTATCCTCGATGGCAACAATACAATACGTGCCTTGCTGCCCCTACTGTCAATGGGAAAGGACATCGCAAGATTGAACCCAAAGCTAAGCACTTCTCCCATTGCAAGAACTACCAATCTAGTTGGCCAAACCAAAAAGGATAATTCGAAGAGACTTGCAAAGATAACTCAATCATACATAAAAGAATTCAGAGAAGATTCAAATATTTTCCATAGATAATACTGGATCATAAACCCACAATTCATCGATCTCAACAAACACACCGCAAATAGAAGATTACATCGAATAGATCTCCACGAGAGAGGGGGAGAACATTGTATTGAGATCCAAAAAGAGAGAAGAAGCCATCTAGCTACTAGCTATGGACCCGAAGGTCTGAAGTAAACTACTCACACTTCATCGGAGGGGCTATGGTGTTGATGTAGAAGCCCTCCGTGGTGGATCCCCCCTCCAGCGGAGCTCCGGAATAGGCCCCAAGATGAGATCTCGTGAATACAGAAGGTTGCGGCGGTGGAATTAGGTTTTTGGCTCATGTTCTGGTCGTTTGGGGATACGTAGGTATATATAGGAGGAAGGAGTACGTCGGTGGACCAACAACGGGCCCACGAGGTAGGGGGCGCGCCCAGGGGGGGCGCCCCCACCCTCGTGACTTCCTCTTTTGTTCCTTGGAGCAGGGTCCAAGTCTCCTGGATCACGTTCGGTGAGAAAATCACATTCCCGAAGGTTTCATTCCGTTTGGACTCCGTTTGATATTCCGTTTCTTCGAAACACTATAATAGGCAAAAAACAGCAATTCTGGGCTTGGCCTCCGGTTAATAGGTTAGTCCCAAAAATAATATAAAAGTGGAAAATAAAGCCAAATATAGTCCAAAACAGTAGATAAAGTAGCATGGAGCAATCAATAATTATAGATACGTTGGAGACGTATTAGACATCCCCAAGCTTAATTCCTGCTCGTCCTCGAGTAGGTAAATGATAAAAAAGAATTTTTGATGCGGAGTGATACTTTGGCATAATTTCAATATAAATCTTCTTAATTGTGATATGAATATTCAGATCCGAAAGATTCAAGACAAAAGTTCATATTGACACAAAAATAATAATACTTCAAGCATACTAATCAAAGCAATCATGTCTTCTCAAAATAGCATGGCACAAGAAAGTTCATCCCTACAAAATCATATAGTTAGGCTATGCTTCATTTTCGTCACACAAAGATGTTCCCAACTTCTATACCCCCGATGACAAGCCAAGCAATTGTTTCATACTTAAATAATCTCAAACTTTTTCAACCTTCACACAATACATGAGCGTGAGCCATGGATATAGCACTATGGGTGGAATAGAATATGATGATGGGGATTGTGTGGAGAAGACAAAAAAAGGAGAAAGTCTCACATTGACGAGGATAATCAACGGGCTATGGAGATGCCCATCAATTGATGTCAACATGAGGAGTAGGGATTGACATGCAACGGATGCACTAGAGCTATGAATCCTCAACAAAATAAAACTAGTGGGTGTGCATCCAACTCGCTTGCTCATGAAGACCTAGGGCATTTGAGGAAGCCCATCGTAGGAATATACAAGCCAAGTTCTATAATGAAAAATTCCCACTAGTATAAAAAGGAAAACTTTATGAGACTCACTACATGAAGAACAAGGTGCTACTTCGAAGCACAATATACGAGACTCACTATATGAAGGACAAGGTGCTACTTTGAAGCACAAGTGTGGAAAAAGAGATAGTAGCATTGCCCTTTTTTCTTTTCTCTTTTTTTTTCTTTTGGGCCTTTTTTTGGCCTTTCTTTTTTTTCTTTTTTCTTTTTTTTCTTTTTGGGCAATGCTCTAACAATGATGATTATTACACTTCTATTGCTTACAACATAAGGATTACAACTCGAAACTTAGAACAATATATGACTCTATATGAATGCCTCCGGCGGTGTACCGGGATGGTGCAATGAATCAAGAGTGACATGTATGAGAAATAATGCATGGTGGCTTTGCCTCAAATACGATGTCAACTACATGATCATGCAATGGCAATATGACAAAAGTAATGTATGTCCTGATGATGATGATGGAAGTTGCATCGCAATATATCTCGGAATGGCTATGGAAATGCCATGATAGGTAGGTATGGTGGCTGTTTTGAGGAAGATATAAGGAGGTTTATGTGTGATAGAGCGTATCGTATCATGGGGTTTGGATGCACCAGCGAAGTTTGCACCAACTCTCAAGGTGAGAAAGGGCAATGCACGGTACCGAAGAGGCTAGCAAAGGCGGAAAGGTGAGAGTGCGTATAATCCATGGACTCAACATTAGTCAAAAGAACTCATATACTTATTGCAAAAAAATTAGAAGTCATCAAAAATCAAGTACTACGTGCATGCTCCTAGGGGGATAGATTGGTAGGAAAAGACCATCGCTCGTCCCCGACCGCCACTCATAAGGATGCACAAGCCAGGTACACTTCATGTTTCAAATTTGTTACACAACTTTAACCATACGTGCATGCTACGGGACTTGCAGACTTCAACACAAGCATTCTTCAAATTCATAGTCACCCAACTAGCACGACTTTGATATTATCACCTCCATATCTCAAAACAATTATCAAGCATCAAACTTATCTTAGTATTCAATTCACTCAAAAGAAAGCTTCACATATCTTGAATACCAAGTATATTAACATTAAGCAAATTACCATGCTATTAATGACTCTCAAAATAATCTAAGTGAAGCATGAGAGATCAATAGTTCCTTTAAAACAAATCCACCACCATGCTCTAAAAGATCTAAGTGAAGCACTAGAGCAAAATTATCACGCTCAAAACATATAGGTGAAGTACTAGGAGCAAAACTATCAAGCTCAAAAGATATAAGTGAAGCACATAGAGTATTATAAAATTTCCAATTCATGTATGGCTCTCTCAAAAGGTGTGTACAGCAAGGACGATTGTGGTAAACTAACAAGCAAAGACGCAAATAATACAAGATGCTCCAAGCAAAACACACATCATGTGGTGAATAAAAATATAGCTCCAAGTAAATTACCGATGGAAGTGGACAAAAGAGGGGATGCCTTCCGGGGCATCCCCAAGCTTTGAATTTTTAGTGTCATTTGATTATCTTGGGAGTGCCATGGGCATCCCCAAGCTTAGGCTCTTGCCACTCCTTGTTCCATAATCCATCAAAAGAATTCACCCAAAACTTGAAAACTTCACAACACAAAACTCAACAGAAATCTCGTGAGCTCCATTAGAGAAAGAAAACAAGGAACTACTTAAGGTACTGTAATGAAGTCATTCTTTATTTATATTGGTGTTAAACCTACTGTATTCCAACTTCTCTATGGATTATAAACTATCTTACTAGCCATAGATTCATCAAAATAAGCAAACAACACAAGTAAAACAGAATCTGTCAAAAACAGAACAGTCTGTAGCAATCTGTAACTAACGCAAACTTCTGGAACTCTACAAATTCTACAAAAATAGGAAGTCCTGTACAATTTTTTTATTGAATGTCAGCAAAAAGAATCAACGCAAAAGCATGTTCCTGTGATTTAACAAAATTATAATCGTGCGTGCAAAGTTTCTGTTTTTCAGCAGAATCAAATCAACTATCATCGTAGGTTATCCTATAGGTTCTACTTGGCACAAACACTAATTAAAAGATAAAACCACATCCAAACAGAGGCTAGATGGATTATTTATTCCTAAACATAAGCAAAAACAAAAAACACAAAATAAATTGGGTTGCCTCCCAACAAGCGCTATCGTTTAACGCCCCTAGCTAGGCATAAAAGCAAGGATAGATCTAGGTATTGCCATCTTTGGTAGGCAATCCATAAGTGGCTCTCATGATAGATTCATATGGTAATTTTATTTTCTTTCTAGGGAAGTGTTCCATGCCCTTCTTTAAGGGAAATTGGAATCTAATATTCCCTTCCTTCATATCAATAATTGCACCAATCGTTCTAAGGAAAGGTCTACCAAGAATAATAGGACATGAAGGATTGCAATCTATATCAAGAACAATAAAATCTATGGGCACATAATTCCTATTTGCAACAATAAGAACATCATTAATTCTTCCCATAGGCTTTTTAATAGTGGAATCCGCAAGATGCAAGTTTAGAGAGCAATCATCAAAATCACAGAAATCTAGCAAATCACACAAAGTTTTGGGAATAGTGAAGACACTAGCACCCAAATCACACAAAGCATGAAACTCATAATCTTTAATTTTAATTTTAATAGTAGGTTCCCACTCATCATAGAGTTTTCTAGGGATAGAAATTTCAACTCAAGTTTTTCTTCATAAGATTGCATCAAGGCATCAACAATGTGTTCGGGTAAAGGCCTTATTTTGACTATAAGCATGAGGAGAATCTAGCACGGATTGCAACAAGGAAATACAACCAATCAAAGAGCAATTTCATAATTAAATTCCTTGAGATCCAAAATAGTGGGTTTAGCAACATCTAGGTTTTTATTTCTTTCAATCCCACTTTCTTCAATTTCATCATCAAGATCTAGAAACTCTGAATTCTTAGACCGCCTTCTAGGTAAAGGAAGATCATATTCAGTTTCATCAAGATTCATATTCCAAAACAAAGATTTAATGGGGGACACATTAATAACTTTTAGATCTTCATCTTGATTTTCATAGGAATTGGAACAACACGCTTTAATAAAGGCATCTTTGGAAGCACGCATCCTAGCGGTTCTTTCTTTGCACTCATCAATGGAAATTCTCATGGGTTTGAGAGACTCATTGATATCATTCTTAGGAGGAATAGATCTAAGCTTTAAAGAATCAAGTTCAAGAGAAATTTATCAACGTTCCCAGCCAAATCATCAACTTTAAGAAATTTCTCTTCAAGCAAAGCATTAAAATTCTTTTGCAAATTCATAAACTCTTTAACACTACTCTCAAATTCAGAGGGCATTTTATTAAAATTTCCATAAGAGTTGTTTTAGGAATTTCCATAATTATTAGAAGGATTACTAGGATAAGGCCTAGGATTAAAATTCCCTCTATAAGCATTGTTTCCAAAACTATTCCTACCAAAAAAAATCACATCCATAGATTCATTATTATTCTCAAGCAAAGTAGATAAAGGCATATCATTGGGATCAAGAGGAGTATTTTTAGGAGCAAACATCTTCATAAGTTCATCCATCTTTTCACTCAAAACACTGATTTCTTCTATAGCATGCACTTTTTTACTAGAAGATCTTTCGGTGTGCCATTGAGAATAATTAGCCATAATATTGTCAAGCAATTTTGTAGCATCTCCTAACGTAATTTCCATAAACGTGCCTCACGCGGCCCAATCTAAAAGATTTCTAGAAGCAAAATTCAATCCGGCATAAAATTTTTGTATGATCATCCATAAATTCAAACCATGAGTAGGGCAATTGCGAAGCATCAATTTCATTCTTTCCCAATATTGGGCAACATGCTCATGATCAAGTTGTTTAAAATTCATAATATCATTCTTAAGAGTGATGATCTTAGCGGGAGGAAAATACTTAGAGATAAAAGCATCTTTGCACTTGTTCCAAGAATCAATACTATTTTTAGGCAAAGACGAAAACCAAACTTTAGCACGATCTCTAAGTGAAAACGGAAATAACTTAAGTTTGACAATATTGTTATCTGTATCTTTCTTCTTTTGCATATCACACAAATCAACAAAATTATTTAGATGAGTAGCGGCATCTTCACTAGGAAGGCCGGCGAATTGATCTTTCATAACAAGATTCAGCAAAGCGATATTGATTTCACAAGACTCATCATTATTAAGAGGAGCAATCGGAATACTAAGGAAATCATTATTATTGGTATTCGAGAAATCACACAATTTGGTATTATCTTGCGCCATGGCAACAAGTAATCCAACACACAAGCAAACAGAAAGGCAACGGGAAAAGGCAAACCGGAAAGAGTGGAGGAGATTGGGAAAGAGAGGGCGAATAAAACGGCAAGGGTGAAGTGGGGGAGAGGATAACGAGAGGCAAATGGCAAATAATGTAATGCGAGAGATAGGGATTGCGATGGGTACTTGGTATGGTTGACTTGCTTGCGTGAGGCTCCCCGACAACGGCGCCAGAAATTCTTCTTGCTACCTCTTGAGCACTGCGTTGGATTTCCCCGAAGAGGAGAGGACGATGCAGCAAAGTAGCGTAAGTATTTCCCTCAGTTTTTGAGAACCAAGGTATCAATCCAGTAGGATACCACGCACAAGTCCCTCGTACCTACACAAAACGATAGCTACTCGCAACCAACGCGATTAGGGGTTGTCAATCCCTTCACGATCACTTACGAGAGTGAGATTCGATAGAGATGATAAATAATATTTTTGGTATTTTTGATAGATAGATGCAAAGTAAAAAGTAAAAGGCAAAGTAAAAACAAAGCAAGTAATAAAGAGATAGAGATTGATATGATGAGAATAGACCCGGGGGCCATAGGTTTCACTAGTGTCTTCTCTCAAGAGCATAGATTTTCTATGGTGGGTGAACAAATTACTGTTGAACAATTGACAGAATTGAGCATAGTTATGAGTATATGTAGGTAATGATCATGTATATAGGCATCAAATCCAAGACAAGTAGATCGAAACAATTCTGCATCTACTACTATTACTCCACTCATCGACCGCTATCCAGCATGCATCTAGAGTATTAAGTTAAAAATAGAGTAACACCTTAAGCAAGATGACATGATGTAGAGGGATAAATTCATGCAATATGATAAAAAAAAAACCATCTTGTTATCCTCGATGGCAACAATACAATACGTGCCTTGCTGCCCCTGCTGTCACTGGGAAAGGACACCGCAAGATTGAACCCAAAGCTAAGCACTTCTCCCATTGCAAGAACTACCAATCTAGTTGGCCAAACCAAAAAGGATAATTCGAAGAGACTTGCAAAGATAACTCAATCATACATAAAAGAATTTAGAGAAGATTCAAATATTTTCCATAGATAATACTTGATCATAAACCCATAATTCATCGGTCTCAACAAACACAGCGCAAAAATAAGATTACATCGAATAGATCTCCATGAGAGAGGGGGAGAACATTGTATTGAGATCCAAAAAGAGAGAAGAAGCCATCTAGCTACTAGCTATGGACCCGAAGGTCTAAAGTAAACTACTCACACTTCATCGAAGGGGCTATGGTGTTGATGTAGAAGCCCTCCGTGGTGGATGCCCCCTCCGGCGGAGCTCCGGAACAGGCCCCAAGATGGGATCTCATGGATACAGAAGGTTGCGGTGGTGGAATTAGGTTTTTGGCTCCTGTTCTAATCGTTTGGGGATACGTAGGTATATATAGGAGGAAGGAGTACGTCGGTGGAGCAACAGGGGGCCCATGAGGTAGGGGGCGCGCCCCCCACCCTCGTGACCGCCTCTTTTGTTGCTTGGAGCAGGGTCCAAGTCTCCTGGATCACGTTCTGTGAGAAAATCACATTCCCGAAGGTTTCATTCCGTTTGGACTCCATTTGATATTCCGTTTCTTCGAAACACTGAAATAGGCCAAAAACAACAATTCTGGGCTGGGCCTCTGGTTAATAAGTTAGTCCCAAAAATAATATAAAAGTGGAAAATAAAGCCCAATATAGTCCAAAATAGTAGATAAAGTAGCATGGAGCAATCAAAAATTATAGATACGTTGGAGACGTATCACCCTCCGCCGTCCCGACCATGGAGGGGGCGTCGGACCGCTAAGGGAGAGTGGGGCCCTGTTCAAGAAAAATAAAAAATAATTCTGAACAAAGTTGCAAGGAAAAAGAAAAAAGGACGTGAGAGGAATCAAACACTTACGTAGACACCATCTCGGGCTGCTGCACGGTCTTCTGAAATTGGGCTACCTTTGCGGCGGCCTCCTCCCACTTGCTCGCTGCCGCCGAGCTCTTGGATTTCTTTGGCCTGCTACCGTACAGCGATAAGCCGGCTCGGCGCTTTGGTGTGCCGCCTGGGGTAGTCGACGCAGGTGATGAGCTCGCGCTCGCCTGTTCGGCGACCGGCGGGCGGCACGGCGCATTCTCCTCATCATCATCGTCCGCCAATCTTCAAGGCCGCCTCCACCTCCAGAGCCGCCTGCTACACCACCGCCACCCGTGGCATCGTCTTCTTCCAGGGTGGCCGCCCCCAAGTTGGGGTCGGCCGCGTCACTCACCGACCCGTCGGGCAGATACTCGTGGCTCTGCTCTAGGGCGTCGGCTGCCGACCGGGTGGTAAAGATCTGCATCATGACCGACTGGTCAGGGGGCAAAGAAGAACCCGACAACTAAAGAGAAAAAATAAAGAGTTGAGGACTCACCATGGGTGGCGGGTGCGCGCGGGAGTATGGCTGCTTGCCGAACTGCCACTCCTCCTCCGGGAGTTTGCAGTTCGAGATGTAGTTCCCCAGATGGGCCACCTCCGCGCCCGACATCTCCCTGGTGCACATCCGGCACAGAGTCTGGTGCTTGGCCGGGTCGTACTCCCACAGGTGGCAAGTCTGGCGTTGGCATGGAATAATCCGGAGGACGAGCATAATCTGGACCACGTTGACAAGCTTGACTTTCCTGATTATCATATTCTAGACGCGTGTCTGAAGCACTGTCGGCTCGTCCAGAGAGCCCCAGGGCAGGCCCTTCTCTTGCCAGGAGGTGAGCCTCATCGGGACTCCAGGTCGGAATTTGGGGGCCGCCGCCCGGTTGGTGTCGCGCGGCTCAGTGATGTAGAACCATCCCGACTGCCACCCCTTCACTGTCTCCACAAAGGAGCCCTCGGGCCAGGTGACGTTGGGCATCTTGCCCACCATGGCGCCCCTGCACTCAGTTTGTTGGCCGCTCACCACCTTGCTTCACATTGAAGGTCTTCAGCCATAGGCCGAAGTGAGGTGGGATCCGGAGAAAGGCCTCGCACACGACAATGAATGCCGAGATATTGAGGATAGAGTTGGGGGCCAAATCATGGAAGTCCAGCCCGTAGTAAAACATCAGTCCACGGAAAAACGGGTGGAGGGGGAATCCCAACCCGCGGACGACATGGGTGAGAAATACCACCCTCTCTTGGGGCTCTGGGTGGGATGATCTGTCCCTTAGCTGGAAGTCGATGAGCAATGTCCTTGGCCAGGTACGCAGCCTCCCGGAGCTTCTTGATGTCCTCCTTCTTGACGGAGGAGGCCATCCACTTGCCTCCAGCTCCGGATCCGGACATGGTTGGGGTGCTTTTTTGGGCGGAGAAAGCTAGAGCTTGGGCGCTGGAGCTTGAGAATGGATGGGCAGAGGAAGGAGAAGGCGTGGGTGAATGAGATGAATCCTTATCCCCTTATAAAGGAAATAAAAGTTATGCACCTCCCAGCTCGCCTTAAAATCCGCCTATTCCTGAAGCGCCGTGCAGATGGCACGGTTGGGTTACCCATGCCCGTATCGATGAGAATCCCGTGATAAGAGGACACGATCTCTGCTTTGACAAGACGTGCCAGTGAAACCGCACCTCGAAACACAGAGTGGCAGGCTAAAAAATGGTTCGAATAATGACTGGGCAGTGGCATGATGTCACTCTACAAAAAGTTGTCAGCGGATTGGACTCGTGAAATATTATACTCTCTACGACTGTGTGTGGAACTTGTTTTGCAGAGCCGGACATGATTCTTGTGTTCGGAATTTACTTTGAAGTGTTCAGAGAAGGAACCCGCCTTGTAGTGCCGAAGACAATCTGCGCTCCGGACTCATCGTCATTGAAGCCTGGTTCAAGGGCTACTGAGGGAATCCTGGACTAAGGGGTCCTCGAACAGCCGGACTATATCTTTAGCCGGACTGTTGGACTATGAAGATACAACTTATAAGACTTCGTCTGTGTCCGGATGGGACTCTCCTTGGCGTGGAAGGCAAGCTTGGTGATTCAGATATGTAGATTCCTTTCTCTGTAACCGACTTTGTGTAACCCTAGCTCCCCTGGTATCTATATAAACTGGAGTGTTTAGACTTCTAGAGTTTAGTCACAACAATCATAATCTCATAGGCTAGACTTCTAGGGTTTAGCCATTACGATCTCGTGGTAGATCAACTCTTGTAATACTCATATTCATCAAGATCAATCAAGTAGGAAGTAGGGTATTACCTCCATAGAAAGGGCCCGAACCTGGGTAAACATCGTGTCCCCCGCCTCCTGTTACCATTAGCCTTAGACGCACAGTTGGGGACCCCCTACCCAAGATCCGCCGGTTTTGACACCGACAGAGGCCGACTCCCAACAGCCGTCCCTCCCCTTCCCTTGAAGTTTGTGTGCCATTAACCAAATAAGACGGGGTGTGGCTATAGTGAACACCCACCAGGAGGCGTGTATTATTGCCACGCTCCCCACGACCAATCCCTCGTCATCAGAGGTAGGGCTACAATGATGAGCAGCCGACAAGACCCACAGGCGGCGGGCCCTACCTATCGGCCGAGAGCCTGGCAGCCGGCGAGACCCACCAAGCGGCGGGCCCCAGCAGGCGGTGGAGAAGCTGGCGGCCATAGACACTGATGGCCCAGGGAACCCATGCAAAGTGTTGAGCCTCTTAGAGGATACACACACATAGAGAGAGGAATAGAGCTAGCCTAGCCCTTCTTCCTCCTCTAGCCGAATATCTCAAGGAGCGAGCTTGTAGCTACATTTTGATCTAGTGATCATGCGGAGACCCCGCAGAGCAGAAATAGGGGTGTTATCTCCTAGGAGAGCCCCGAACCTGGGTAAGATGCATCGGCGTACATGTTTAGGCCTTATTCCGTTTCCAGGCACCGGTTATGTCTTACTAGGTCCCACCGTGATAAGCCATCCCTTGGCATATCTCGCACCAAACCCTCGATAGTACGCAACAGGTTTGCCATCTTGTAATAACGCACCGCCTAATCCAATTCCACTAGCATCACATTCAAGCTCAAAAGTCTTATTAAAATCAGGAAGTTGGAGTAAAGGAGCATGTGTCAACTTATCTTTCAATACCGTGAAGGCTTCTTCCTGTGCGGTACCCCAAATAAAAGGCACATCCTTCTTTGTAAGAGGTGCAGCAATGGTGCTGAGATCTCTCACAAAACGCCTATAGAAACCAGCGAGGCCAAAAAACTCCTCACGTGTGTGACCCTTTTGGGTTGTGGCCAACTCTCAATAGCTTCAATCATGGCTTTATCAACTTCAATTCCCTATGAATTAACAACATAGCCAAGAAAATATACTCGGTCAGTGCAAAAGGTGCACTTCCCAAGGTTACCAAACAAACGTGCATCACGTAGAGCAATAAAAACAGCACATAAATGTTCCAAATATTCCTCTAAATATCTACTATAAATCAGTATTACAAGAAAATAGACTACCACAAATTGTCCAATGAAAGCACGTAAAACTTTGGTCATTAATCTCATGAAATGTACTACGTGCATTAGTTAACCCAAAAGGCATGACTAACCACTCATATACGCCAAACTTAGTTTTAAATGATGTTTTCCATTCATCTCCCAATTTCATACGAATTTGATGGTATCCACTACGCAAATCAACTTTGCAGAATATTGTAGAGCCACTCAAATCATTAAGCATATCATCTAGCCTAGGAATAGGATGACGATAAGGAATAGTAATATTATTAATGCCTCTACAATCAACACACATATGTGATGTACCACCCTTTTTCGGCACTAGAATAATAGGAATAGCACAGGGACTAAGGGATTCACATATATAACCTTTGTCGAGCAGCTCCTGTACCTGAGGCATAATCTCCTTCATCTCCTCTGGATTGGTACGGTATGGTGCACAGTTGGCTAGCAATGCACCGGGAATTAAGTAAATCTAATGCTCAATCCATCGAATAGGTGGTAATCCGATGGCACGTCTTGTGGAAAGACATTAATGAACTCCTGCAAAATGTTAGTGACAACACGAGGCAAAGAGGAAGCCACGTCCTCGAATGAAAATAATGCCTCTTTGCACACAAAAACATAGCAAACAGATTTGCTAAAATCTAGCTCATCAATATCACATTTTGTGGCAAGCAAACATGCACTTTTCAATTTAGTTTCAGAAGCAAGACTAGATGGTTTATTATAAGGCTTCATTTGTTGCTCAAATTCTTTTGCCACAATATGATTTTCACTCTTATTTTTCTCTTGTTTTGCTTTATTAGCTCTATTAATATCATCGTTCAAAATGGAATCAGGAGACATAGGAAGCAAAGTAATATGTTTATCCTTATGAACAAGAGTATACTTAATGCTTCTACCATAGTGTACAAATTTTTTATCAAATTTCCATGGTCAACCAAGTTATAAGGAACATGCTTGCATGGGTGCCACATCACAATCAACTTAATCAGCATATGTAGAGATACTTAAATGCACACGAACAGTACGTGTTACCTTAACTTTGCTGCTGTTGTTGAACCATAGTATGTAGTAAGGATGTGGTTGTGGTCTTGTGGTGAGAGATAGCTTCTCCATCATCTCCGTACTAGCCAAATTCTTGCAGCTCCCTCCATCTATGATGACAAGAATAGAACGTTCCTTCGCAACTCCCTTTGTATGAAACAAATTGTGCCTCTGATTTTTGCTCAGCTTGTGTGACCTGCACACTCAAAACACGTTGAGCAATTAAACTTTCATAACTATCAGCATCTTCAGCAGCCACGTATTGCGTCCCATGTTCAGAACCATCTCCACCGTGTCCTTCAGTTGTAATAAGAGCTAGAGTCTCCTCATCATAGTCACTAGCGAACTCATACCCACCATCCTCAGTGGCAATCATCACACACTGAGATTTGCATTCTCCCGCATAATGACCTCTTCCCTTACAACAACGACAAATAATATCACTTGTGTGCCCTACTGATGCCATGGAAGAAGAAGTGCTTTGTGCAGGCCTGACAGGTGTGCTCTTGGCAGATAGTGGTGGTTGTGCCTGCTTTCTTGTATCACGGCTGGAGATGGTTGTGTCCATGATGAAGGTCGACCTGTAGAAAAGTTGGTCCGCGCCAATGCCTGTCGATCCTGCACTTCACGTTCATCTTTTCAAGAAAGATGGAATAACCGAGTGATATTATTATATTCGTTATACTCTAAAATGGTCTGAATCTCTTTATTTAATCCACCCATAAAACATGCAAGCATAGCGTCGTTATCCTCAACAATACCACATCTCATCATACAGTTTGCAATTCCAGATAATATTCCTCTACAAAAAAAATCTTGTCTTAAACACTGCAATTTTTGAAGCAATTCACGTTGATAATATGGTGGAACCCAATGAGTACGCATAGCAGTTTTCAAAGCAGCCCAAGTAGCTAGAATAGGATATAATCTATAATGTTCAGACCACCAAACAGAAGCAAAGCTAGTGAATTCACAAAAAGCAACAGCAACACATCTATCCTCAGGATATTGTAAGCATGTGAAACATTGTTCAATTTCTATCTCCCAAGTAAGATAGACATCAGGAATGTATCAACCTTGAAATGGTGGAACATTCAATTTCAGCTTAGAAACATGGTCATAATATCGTATGTGAGGTGGTGGTGTAACCCTACAATTATAGGCATGAGGACGACCTGGTGGTGGTGCTGGTGGTTGCACATAGTGCTGGTTTTGATCAACCTCGTCCTCGTAATCGCCCTCATAAACGTCCTCTTCATTGGCAGCAGAAGAAGCCATAGAAGCATCAACAGTAGTTGTAGCGGCACCAGAAGTTTGACCAGGCTTAAGGGGAACGCGCAGTGCTCGTCCCACTTGATTTGGAAGGTGACGTTGTTGTTGTTGTTGTTGTTGTTGTTGTTGTTGTTGTTGTTGTTGTTGTTGTTGTTGTTGTTGTTGTTGTTGTAGAGGTGAGACAGGTGCAGTCGGTGGTGGTTGTGGAAGACGCACGAGCAATTCATTAAACTTGTTATCGATCTTTGTTTCGAACGTCTTCTCAATGCCATGTCTCTTCTCCATGGCCTCTTCAAATCTATTTAGCACACCTTGCACCTATCCACTCATCATTTGCTGAAATTTATCATGTAGCTATTTGTTCGTCATGTTCTCCCAATCAGTCACATCGGCTTGTGATCCTACCATGGTTAGCAGCAATAAAAACACAGAAGTATATGATCATACAGACTACTAGGAAGTGGTGTTGTTGTTGGTGGTGGTGTGTCAAAAATCCGTCAAGCAAATCTCGAATACTTACCAGTTCTTACCCAACAGCAGGTGGTGATCAGTAACCGAACTCTCAAAGCTTGTACAGAGAGATTGCTAGGTGGTGTCAAACGCACGATGTCGATGTATGTGGAGCTAGGAAGGCATATGATATAGTAGCAAAAATGTTATCAATAATCAATTCAAAGATGCAAAGTAGAATAAACGCTCAACGACGGTACTGTGCTAGTCCTAGGCTAGACCATGCTAGAGACGCGAGCCTAGAATACTAACAAAATCACGGCGTTGCACGTAAACAAGGGAGTAGCACACTATGAATCTTTTTCTTTGTTTTCACTTTTTTTTGCACTTTTTTCCTCTTTTTTGTGCTCTGCAACAAAAAAATTCGAAAATTCTACAAATGGTCCAAAAACTGCCTAGCCAGAATTTTCCAGACTTTTTTTTTGTTAAACTGCAACTTATTTTTCTGCTGCGGGTAGCACGGAATTTTGGGAGTCCTACTCTGTCACGACTCGGAGTATGGCGTGATCTGGAAATCGACAATAGAGTAATAAATACTAGACTCGGACTAGGAATGGTGGCGGAGATCAATCTGGTGGAACTCATACTGGTGGCGGATATATGTTGCAGGTGGTCTCAGATTGGCGTGATGGCGGTGGATAGGTGGTAGCGTATATGGACTTGGATTAGCGGCGAATATAGGGTGGTGGTATATGGCAGCGGTGATGATGATGATGCGGTGGTGATATATGGTAGCTTCGACGTGAGAACTTGTGAATAGAACTGCAAACTCTAAAGGACTAGACGCTAAGACCAGCAACTCGACACGATGATGCAACCGTAAATTCAACAAAGCTAAACTCTAAAAATATTATGCAAAGGGTCAGATTGGTTCAGATATCATGAACTAACCCTAAAAACATTTTTTGCTCTTTTGTGGACTATAGGTATGAAGAACATACTCGATCTAAACTACAAAAAACTAGAAAATCTCACTGGGCAACCTGAAAATATGATACCACTTAATAGAGGCAAAGGTCTCCCGCCTTTCGATGAGATAGTGGCTATCGTTTTTGGTGGAGTAGACTTTGATGATCCAACTACGAACCTGTGAAGACATTGTGCCTTAGCAATCGCTAAACCAACTCTGAGAGGTTGTTGACCACGCCGGAGCACGATCAACCTAACCACGAGGGTCTGTTTGCTGCAGGCAAACGAATAACATGCAAGAAACTGAGATTGCAATCTGGATATTGCGAATTTAAGAGGAAAGCTTTATTGAGCAAGTGGGGTTCTATGACGTCTTTGTCTGGTCGTTGAACACAAACAAAGTACGCGAAGTTGCAGTTATGACGAACTTTAGTCTAAAGTAAACCCCAAAGTCTAAACTGTGCCCTAAGGGCGGTATATATGGAGGAAGAGGGGGGAATTTCGTGGCCCTTGGAGGAGGGGTCCGAAACCAACCCTAACTCTTGTTTCCACACACATACAGACTCTAAAAACATCCTATACTCAAGTATTTCGAAAATACATAGGCCTAGCCCAATAATAAGGTGACACATCACCTATAATAGTCTTTGGACGAAATTTGTGAAGTGGCATCCTGTATATTTCGTCCAAGCCTTCAAGCACTCATTACGGTGGCTTCATAGTCCTGAAATCATCACCTAAAACTCCGTTCTTGTTCCCCTTGCGCATACCATCATCTCCATGCTTGTTCTTGCTCCATTGTTCATCCTTCTCCAAGCTAGGCCCTTCATTTGTAAGCAAAACAAATCTATCCAATTTAGGCAGCATCATATTCTCATGAACATTAGAACCATTACCAAGAAACGAAAGTACCTTGTAATTTAATTGGCGTGCACGAGCTCTAGTAATTGGTCTAGTATGTATAGCAGAAGGGGATGTGGGTGTAACAATGGTATTGATGTCCTCATCAGGGATTATCGTTTTAGATGAGTAGACTTTGACGATCCGACTACGAACATGCAAGGATGTCGCACCTTAGCAATCGCTAAACCAACTCCGAGATGTTATTGACTGCACCAGAGCACGATCAACCTGACCACGAAGGTCTATTTCCTGCAAGCAAACGAAGAACAAGCAAGAAACTAAGATTGCAATCTGGATATTGCGAATATAAGATGAAAGCTTTATTGATCAAGGTGGGGTTCTGTGACGTCTTGGTCTGGTCGTAGAACACAAATGAAGTACGCAAAGTTGCAGCTATGGTGAACTTTTAATCTAAATAAAACCCAAAGTCTAAACGGTGCCCTAAGGGCTATATATATGGAGGAAGAGGGGGGAATTTTGTGGCCCTTGGAGGAGGGGTCCGAAACCAACGCTAACTCTTGTTTCCCCACACATACGGACTCTAAAAACAGCCAACACTCAAGTATTTCGAAATTACATGGGCCTGGCCAAAGAATAAGGTGGCGCGGCTCCTAATATAAGCTATGGACGATATTTATGAAGGGCCATCTTGTATATTTCGTCCATGTCCTTGTATGTCATCACGGAGGCTTCAAAGTGCTGAAATATGCACTAGAAACGCCATTCTGGTTCCCGTCGCGCGTGCTTTCATCTCCATACTTGATCCTGCTCTAGTGTTTATCCCTCTTGTCCATGTCAGGCCCTTCATTAGTAATCAACACAAATGTATCCAATTTAGGCAGCACCATATTCTCATGAACATTAGAATTGTTACCAATAAACAAAAGTACCTGGTAATTCAATTGGCGTGCGCGCGCAGCAGTAATTGGTCCAGTATGTATATCACCAGGGGCTATGGGTGTAACAATGGTATTGATGTCCTTATCAACAATCTAGACTCTATACTACCTATTTCTACAGCTCGCGCTGAGTAGGGCGTCCTACAACAAGACCTGCTCTTATACCAAAGCCTATGGCACCTCGGCTCAGAGGAACTGGAACACCCCGTATTCCAGCCCAGAGATCAAGTATTTTGGAATACAACACTGCTTGGCATAGAACAAATCAACTCTTATTATAGAGGATAAGGGTACAAGGGATCCGATGTTGCAAAGGATTACATAATCACGGCAACACTACGCCTGCTAACGTAGCTCTATGCTAGCGGTGAAACAACTCATAGCAGCGGAATACTTCTAGCAGTGGAACAACGACGATGGTGATGAACTTCACTCCACAAGGACTCTGGCAGGGACACGGTCTAGCTCACATGTTCGGTATCCTCGTCAAGCAATCAACCACGGCATCACCTGCAAACTGGCATGACACCCAAGGTGAGTACTTTGAATGTACTCGCTAACTCACAACAACCAAAAGCATCAAGGCAAGACAACAACATAGTTTTAACAGGTTAAGTTATTAACAACTACTATGATGCGGAAGCAAAAGTTATGCATGATAATATGATAATGCTAGAATAACTGATCACCCATCATCTCGAATCTCATGAACCATCTCCCTCTTGGCTATCTGGCCAAGCAATATATCACTTCAATCACCTCGTGATCAGTACATCCTCATGGTCACCGCATGACCACATCACAATCTGGTGTTCATCCTCAAGATCATCCCAAAAGCCTAAACGGCATCCTACCAACTGATGCTGCTCACATATATACATAAGTAATATATAAGTCATTCTATCATTATGAGTGTTGATTAAACGGTGTGACCTAGTACGAACTGTGTCCATGACCGAGGATGCGACTATCGATAGTTTGTACTCTCTACAGAGGTTAGTACATTGTACCCACACCATAGAATTCATGGCCTCGTGGTCCCATTTGGGTGGACTAACAACATTCCAACAAAACCAGTCTGTTGCATGACACTCTATCGTCCACTCCGATAAACTTTCGTTTGGGCTAAGTCATGGGTGGCCCTAATGTCTCCGCGTGACATCCACCACCTTCGTGAACGAACAACATCATGGCCAAACTAAAAATAGAACGGTGCCAAACTTGGACAAAAGCACCTAAAACTCGGGCACACAAGGCTTATGGCCGCCTACCTAATCAGGGCAGTGCGCGCACATAACCTTCGCTAGTTAAAGGCACCAGCGAGAGGCATGGTAATAGAACAAATTAGGGCCTCCCCATTGAGGAAAGTGTGGCTGCACTGGTAGCTTGGTTCGGTGGCACCTGACCAATGAAATGACGGAATTTGTCGCCAAGGTAAAGTTATGATAACTGGTACTCCAATATCATATAACAACCTATGATCCAAGTCATAGCAATATCCAACGAATAATATAGTCATAACATAATATTTCATGGGTAGCATATAACTAATATCATGATGAATCCAAAGATAATGATGCTACTATCCAAGTGACAATATCAAGATACTAATCATAGACCAATATGGTAGCACCAAATCCAAAACAATACTCCAATGCATAATATCCAATATGATCATGACGAAATATAACATTGCTCCTAATAATCCAATGGCAACATAGTGTCCTCAATCTGCAAAGCATTAGTCCTAGAAATCCATCATCATGGCAATAGCAAGATCAAATAATACTCCAATAATTGCCATGAATAAAACATATGTAGCTAATGCAAATTTTAAGCCAATTTAATAAAATAAACCATGGCATTGCATTGCAATCATGCAAATGGAGGGTGTGGCTTGCCTTTCTCCAAGGGAGTGTAGGAATGCTCCTGGTCTTCATCAAACAACTAAAAACATTCTAGAAAATATTGTTGCAACCATTTGAAATAACACATAATGCATTTTCTTCTATCCAGAAATGTCGGCATTCTAGGAACCAGGGTACCCAGACTTGCCTGCCTGTGGCCCACGGCGTGGCTCCATCAACGGCCTGGTAGAGCCCATCATTAGCATCGACAAGACAAAACCCTCGCGAGGGGCCAAGCCTTGCGAGGCGGACGACACCAAGACCTCCAAAAGAAGCTGCCTCCCCAGGCGGCCTCCTGAGGAGCGGAGATTCCTATGTAAGCGCTCACCTCGTGAGGCTGAGGTGACACCATCCATGACGACCAAGGCTAGGCACGCGCCAGCGGGCGCAGAGCGGCAGGTTCCCTCTTTATTGCTTAGGAGGCAAGCACATGCGCAGAGTCTCGAGGAATCAACCAAAGGTTACCGTTTACATACAACAAGACCAAAACCGCCAGGACCGCAGGATGGATGTCATCATCGAGCCCAGCACGACGTCACGACCAGAAGCTTTGCAGGAGAATACCACCTTTCATCTGGATAAGATGTACTACTTGTCCCCCTTCAAAGTTGGCCACTGTGGGATTCCTTCCCGCCTAAGCTTTGGGGGAAGAGGACAAAGGTCACTAAAAGTATAGCCTAGCCACCACCATAGGAGGTATTGGACCCCCATAGGTCGAACCCCTTGAACTCATTCCACCCACAGAGCAGCCCTCGCGAGGCTGCTCATCCTTGTACTAGTTCATCCTCAGCCCCCACGAGGCTAATCCACCAGAAAGCACGAATAGGGTTTTACACCGCAAGGTGGCCCGAACCTCGGTAAACTGTTGTGTCCATTTCCTTTCCAGTTAATCGAGCAAAGTCGTGAGAGCAGCGAGTTGCCTGGCTGGTGAGGTTGAGTTCTTTGCACATGCTCCAGAGTTCGAACCATTCTTGGGTCTATTGTTCCCATGGCGGACACTCGTCGAGTTCGTGCTGACGTTCGGGCAGTCCTCATAGCACGTGTTGCTCAGATGGCGCCAGTGGGCAACGGTACTCCCTGCCACGCCCCGTCGCCCGTGGCCAACATTGCCACCGGCCCCATGAGCCATGAGCAATAGGACTCGACGCTGCCGCATTCCATGCGACTCGATGGGTGCACCACCACACTTTTGCTGACTGCCAGAACGACAGGATGGATGTACTACTTGTCCCACCATTACGTCACGACCAGAAGCTTTGCAGGCGAAGACCACCTTTCGTCAGGATAAGATGTACTACTTGTCCCCCTTCAAAATTGGCCACTATGGGATCCCATCCCGCCTAAGTTTTGGGGGAAGACGACCGAGGCCACTATAAGTATAGCCTAGCCACCACCGTAGCGGAGAACGGATCCTAGGGGGTCGAATCCCTTGAGCTCGGATCCACCGCCAGAGTAGACCTCGCGAGGCTGTTATTCCTTGTACTAGTTCATCCTCATCCCCCCCGCGAGGCTAATCCACCACAAAGCAGGAGTAGGGTTTTACACCGCAAGGTGGCCCAAACCTGGGTAAACTGCAGAGCGCATTTCCTTTCCTATTCATCGAGCTAGGCCGTGAGAGCAGCGAGTTGGCTGGCCGAAGAGGTTGAGTTCTTAGCACACGCCCCAGAGTTCGAACCTTTCTTGGGTCTGCGGAGCCCTGAATCCGACATTTGGCATGCCAGGTAGGGGAGTGTCGAAACATTGCTTCCTCACTAGTTGCGCCTCTCACCTCTCTCACCGTTTCACTTCCATGGAGGCCGTCGTCCCACTCGGAGGGCAGCCGGGTGTGTTTGAGGGTACCGCGGGCCACCGGGGCTTCTCCCCTACCTTGTGGCGGGTGCGATGGACGCCGAAGTTCAGGCTGGGGTTGCCGCCATGATATGATGGCGCGGTGGACCCCGCGGAGTTCATCCAGATGTATGCAGAGGCCATCAGGGAGGCCGGCAGCAATGACAAGGTCATGGAAAATTGGCTCCCTATGGCTCTCACAGATATGCAACACACTTGGTTCCTCAATCTGCCGGAGTCCTCGGTGGCTTCCTAGGAAGAGTTGTGTGGCCCGTTCATCGAGCGTTCCACGGCGCTAGCGCCCCACACTGTTGCGGCCATCCTCGGCGGACTGCAAGCGCCAGCCTTTGGACCGCCACGTCAAGCAGTTCTTTCGCCAGATGGGGGCCTCCCAATCTCTTCAGGCTGGGCTGCGCCCAAGGGTGATCTCACCTTTGACTCCAGGGATCACCCCAAGACCACGGTTGGTGCCGGTGTGCTTCCAATGCTCTGCACCCCCACCATATGCAACATAGCGGTCACCAGGACCCTCATCAACGACGGCACGGGCCTCAACGTCCTCTCTATGGAGGCATTCGGCCTGCTCCATGTGCCTCATGGTCAACTCCTCCCCACCAATCCCTTCTTTGGAGTGGTCGGCGGCTCCACGTGCCCCCGGGGTAGATTCGCCTCCCCATCACCTTCGTAATGCGTGACAACTACCGCACCGAGCTCGATGACTTCGACGTCACGTGCATCGGGCTCCTGTACAACGCCATCCTAGGGTTCCCGGCCCTCACCAAATTCATGGCGGCAACGCATCCCAGCTGCAACATCATGAAGATGTCGGGAAGCAGTGGTGTCCTCACCGTGGCGGGAGACGCTGGGGATGCACTCACGGCCCTCAGACTCACTTTCAAAGCCGCTGCGGCCACGCGGGGAGCGCTCCAGAGGCCCCGGGGACTGCGCCAGGAAAGAAGAAGCATTTGTTCTCCCAAGATCGGGCCGAGACAAAGCAGGTGCCGGTCAACGAGGATGAAGAATCGGGCGCTACCTTCACCATAGGTGCCAGCCTCCCCCGGGACCAGGAAGAGGCGTTGGTCGGCTTCCTCCACAAACAAGGATATAATTGCATGGGAAGCAATGGACCTGGTCGGCGTTCCGTGTGGGGTGATCGAGCACCACCTCATGGTGTGCCCCAACGCGTGCCCCGTGAAGCAGAAGGCGCAGCGTCAAGCCCCGGAGGAGTGGTCGTTCATCATCCAGGAGACCCACAAGCTGCAGGCCGACATTATTCGGGAGGTGCGGCACCCGGATTGTTTGGCGAACCCGTTTATCATCCCCAAGAAGGGTGGGAAGGAGCGCATGTGCATTGATTTCATGAGCCTGAACAAGGCTTGCCCTCAGGACCCTTTCCCCCTTCCACACATTGACCAAATCATTGACTCCACCACCGAATGCTATCTGCTATGCTTCTTGGATGCCTTCTCAGGCTATCATCAGATCAAGATGGCGGTGGAGGACGTCGAGAAGACGACCTTCTTGACCCCATGCGGGATGTACTGCTATACCTGCTTGCCGTTCGGGTTACGCAATGCCGGAGCAACCTTCCAGCGGTTGATGCACATCGCTTTGGGCCAACAACTCGGGAGGAACACCAAGGGTTACGTGGACAACATAGTGGTCGAATCCCGGGAGGCGAGTGTCACAACCCTAGAATACTGCTTGAAACTAGTTACACTTGAGAGCATCATGGCATCATGTCTAAATTCTAAAAGTTGAATTGAGGATAGTTGAAACCCTCAGAAATCACTTCAGAAATAATCAACATTAAAATCTTATCAAATGAGTCCAAGAAAATGTTCCTGTTATTCTATGAAAATATTGGCATGAGGTAAAATTCAAACCAATATTTTTAGAATCACGGAAATAATTTATCTTGGGCCTTTGAATTAAATCAATAGCTATTTGAGTTGGATTTAGATCTAATATTAAATAAATATATGTCCAATAATTCTGAAATATTTTGCGGGGCTTTGGGTTAGTCCATATTGCATCCACAAATATTTCCAGAAGCAAAAAAATTGAATTGGTTTCAAAACCAAATTCAAAACAAATCTGCAAAATGGGAAACATAACAGAAATTAAAGAGGGGCTTGCCTGGCTTACCTGGACGGCCCAGTAGGCAGCCACCTAGCCACCCCCGTGGCGACCCAACCCACCAGGGGCACCGCTATCTTCAACCTCTATCAACTATCAGAGGCGTGTCGCCCTTGCGCGCGCCCGAGCCTCCACCTCCTCCCTGCCTGCTTCCCCTTGTCCCGAGTTTCTGCCTCGTGCCACGGGGATTCCCAGAGGCCCCTCTCTCCTCTCCCTCACTCGCTGCCCTCTCTCCCTCCCTCTAGAGCTCGTGCACGCGACCACCCGAGCGCTTCCGCCTGCCACCACATGCCGCCCGCGCGCCCACTGACGTTCCCGCTCCAAGGCAGCATGTCGAGACGCTCCGTCGTCCTGCGCTACCTCTCCTCCTCGATGCACGGAAGGCCTGGAGCAGCAGAATGCCGCCACCATCACCGTCTTCAACCTCGGGTTGCCGACATCCGCCTCGCTACCCCGCTCACTCTGACACCTACCCGGCCCCTCCATCCACACCAGCCGACTCGTTGTGAGGCACTGACCCTCTCCCTACGTCTTTTCCGTCGTGCGCATCCCGTAGCCGCTGCACACCGAGCTCCCGCACCGCCGTCCGCCATGGTCGATGCCCTGCTTGCTACCGAGCTCGCCTCGCACTGATATGCTGCCCGACGTGCTCCCCGTGGCCTGGCGATGCCGCCCAACTGCGTCTTCTGGTCGCCAGCACCTAGCGACTTCGCGCCCGTGCACAGTCATAGCACAACCGCTGTAAATCGCACCGCCTTCACCGCTGCAGCCCGTCCCCGGTAGCCCCACGACCATGCCTGGACGCGCCACACTGTGGGCTTTCCTGCGGACCCACGTGCGCGTCCAGCTGCCGCCTGTAGTGCGGCCCCGGTGAACATCCGCCGCGTTCTTGCTCGACGCCGGCCGAACTCCAGCAACTACCGACATGGTCATCATTAGGACTAACCCCACCTAATTAACCACCTCACTGCCACTGACAGTGGGCCCTACCGCTAGGTCAAACTCAATCAGCGCGGGAGTTGACTGGGTTAACTAATTGGTCATTGACCAATGGGCCCCACTGGTCAGGTTTGACCCTGGTCAGCCTCAGTTGACTCGCTGACGTCATGCTTACACAATGCTGATGCAATTAATCATTTTTTGTATTAAAAATAATCCAGAAAATTCTAGAAATTAGTTTAAACTTCAAAAATTCATATAAAATCAACCGTAACTCCAAATGAAATAATTTATATATGAAACATTATCAGAAAAATACAATATATGCATCAACAACTTATGACCATTGTTTAGGACAAATCAAGAATGGCATTTGAAATGATTTATATGGAGTTTGAATTTCAATCATGTGTTCAATGAACTTCATTTAAACTGTTGCTAGCTGCAATAGCTGAAATCACAGCATATTGCCATGTCATATCCATGCATCATATTGCTGCATTGCATTGATTGTGTTTCCTCTCTGTTGCCGGTAATTGTCCCCCCGTCGGTAGACGTTGTACTGACGATGAGTTCGATGACACCGATAAAGAGCTATATCATCTTTAGAAATGCCAGGCAAGCAAAAACCCTTTGTTCATTCTGATACGACCCCACTCCCTCGCTCCTGCTCTCTTTTACTACATTAGGACAAAAAAGATTCAATAGTCACATGTTGTGGTAGTTGAACCCCTTTCCTCTAAATGTCCTGTCTTTTCCACAGTGAATAGTTGAAACCCACTAGCATGAGTAGGACTTGTTTGAGCCATGATGTGCCTACTCATTCATTCTTGTTTGTTATGCCCGCTATTGCCTAGAGTTGTGTTAGGTCTAATTCATCCGAGATGGATCAGAACGGTGTTGAACATGTCCTTCTGTTGAGAGTTAAGTGTGTGAGCACGATTTGGTAAAGGTAGCGATGAGAGGCCATGTAGGAGTACATGGTGGGTTGTCTCATTGAAATCGTCTTCAGGAACTGAGTTCTGTGTCTGTGATCCAAGACAGTTTCTACCACACATTGGGTTCCGGTAACTCATCCCCTCTCGACTTATTAATCAACTCGATCTCTCTCTAGGAGTTGCAACTAGTTTCTTGTGTTTGTCGGTTGTGTTAGTAGTCTACCAACTGGCACCCGGTACAGGTGGGCTTGGGACAAACTAGGCACCATGGCCGGGTGTACCAAGCGTTGCCCGTTTGGTGGGCTTGGGAACCCTGTACACATCGTTTGGGGTCGTGATTCACACCCCGTCCGGATCTCGCTGCAGATGGAACCCGAATAGGCGATAAACCTGGACTACAGACTTGTGTGGTTAGTCAGGCCGTGGCCGACACCCTCGCTAGGCTTCCGCTTGAAGGTTGCCGAGATACATGATGTGTACATGGCGGTAAGTGGCGAGAGCATGTGTGAAGAAGTACACCCCTACAGGGTTAGCATGATCTATTCGAATAGCCGCATCCACGGTAAATGAATACTGGGTTGCTTATACAGTTCATAGACAAGTGAAAGTGGATACTCTAAAATGCGCAATATAAGCGTGAGTGCAATGGATGGCCTTCTCATAGGGAGATGGGAGTGGATCCATAGTGGTGTATTGATATGGTGAATATGTGTACTCGTGTGCGCCACCTCAAAAGAGTTGCTTGCAGACGTAGTTCAGGATAGCCACTGACTCAAAGCTGGCTTGTTGTAGTTAAACCCCACCATCCCTTTGCTGATACTGATGCGTATGTAGCTAGTTCCGATGTAAGTCTTGCTCGGTACATTTGTACTCACGTTTTCTTAATTTATGTTTTTGTAGAGAGACTTTAGTCTCACTAGTAGTTCCACATGGACTTCGATGTTTAGCTTGTTACCTTAGCTACGATCTTGTACCCTTGGGAGGGTCTTATAGATAGTCAGGCTTCTCAGCCTTTTTCATTTGTAGTTGTTTGTACTCAGACATGTTATGCTTCCGTCGCCTGTATGCTCTGAATGCTGGGTCATCAGACCCATATTTGTAATATCTGGCTCCTCGTAGTCTATTGAATAAATACTTTTGAGTCATAGAGTTTTATTGTGATGCCATGTTGTATTTGCACATATCGAGCATACTGTGTACATGCTTTTGAGATGCTTGGTATGTATGGGATCAGACAACTAGTTGTTCATTCTTGGTAGCCTCTCTTATGGGGAAATGTCTCCTAGTGCTTCCACTGAGCCGTAGTAGCTTGCTACTGCTCTGGAACACTTAGGCTGGTCGGCATGTGTCCTTCTTCGTTCATGTGTCTGTCCCTTCAGGGAAATGTCACACCTTGTTCCTTTAAGTCATTGTAGCTTGCTACGACTTGGGTTCATACATTGTTGATCGACATGTTCGTTGCTGGGTCATGTATGCCTGTCCCTGTAAGTTTATGACTAGTCATGTCGGCCCAGGTTCTTTGTCATATGGATGCTAGTGACACTATAATATACGTGATCCAAAAGGTGCAAATGGTCCGGGGCCAGGTAAGGTGGCACCCATGGGAATACCGTGCGTGAGGCTGCAAAGTGATATGATGTGTCACATGCTAGATCGGTGTGACTTAGGATCGGGGTCCTGACAGCGAGGACCTATGTTGAACATCTGGAGGAGACGTTTGCCAGCTTGCACAAGGTGATGTTGCAGCTCAACCCGGAGTAGTGTGTTCAACCTTCCATCCAGCAAGCTGTTGGGGTTCCTAGTGTCACACAGAGGGATCGAGGCCAACCTAGAAAAGATCAAAGCAATAGAAAGGATGAGCCTGCCGCAAACCCTCAAGGAAATGCGGAAGCTGGCAGGCTGCGTGACCTCGCTCGAGCGCTTCATCTCCAAGCTAGGAGAGCGTGCCCTTCCATTCTTCAAGCTGATGAAAAAGAAGGGCCCATTTGAATGGACTCTGGAGGCCGACGCGGCTTTCCAAGATCTCAGGAAGTACCTCACTAGCCCGCCGGTGATGGTAGCACCCCGCCCTATCGAACCCCTGGTGCTTTACCTAGTCGCCACGCCTCATTTAGCCAGCACGGCGCTCGTGGCGGTCCGCGAAGAGCATGTGGACAAGGGTGTGCGACGCGGCACCCCGCACCCAGCCAAGGCACTGCAGCGTCATTACAGTGTTCCGGGGGCCTCGGCGGTCCCACTAGAGGACAAGGATCCTGAGGTTTCTTTGTCTCGGGAGAAGCAAGGCCCCGCAGACGCCTCCTCCCTCGTCGAGCACCCCGTTTACTTCGTTAGCACAATGTTGCGCGATGTGAGGGCACGCTATCCCATGCCACAGAAGAGCCTCCTCGCACTCCTCGTCGCCTCCAGGAAGTTGCGTCACTACTTCCAAGGCAACCCCATCAAAGTCGTCTCAGCCTACCCCCTAGAGAGGGTGCTCCGGAACCCCAACACCTCTGGAAGTGCTCATGGACGGCGGTAGTGGACTTAACCTCATATATGAGGACACGCTCGACAATATGCAGATGGATAGGTCACGCATTAAGCAAGGCAACACCACCTTCCGAGGTATTATCACCAGTCGAGAGGCACACTGCTCGAGAAAAAATAAACTGGATGTGGTGTACGGCACGCCTGAGAACTATAGATCCGAAGAGTTGCTCTTTCATGTGGTCCCCTTTAACAGTGGGTATCACGCTATCCTCGGCCAGGACGCCTTCTCACACTTCCATGCTATACCCCATTAAGGGTACATGAAGCTCAAAATGCCCGGCCCTAATGGAATCATCATAATCTCGAGCGACCTGGACAAAGCCCTTCGTGCCAAAAACAAAACCACATGCTTGGCCCTTGAGGCACTATCTGAAGCCCTAGAGGCAGAGGAATTAACAACCTTACGTGCTACAGTGGATAGGGACGATGTGATCCTTGATAAGAGATTAAAGTCCACCTCTTTCAAGTTAGCTAAAGAAATAGTAAAATTCCAAGTGCACCCGATGGACCCTAATAAAACGGCATCTATCAGAGCACAGCTAGATCCGGCAGTGGATGCCACCCTACACACATTCCTGTGCGAGAATTGGGATATTTTCGCCCGGCATCCTTTAGACATGCCCTACATCCCATGAAGATTGGCCGAACACAGTCTCAACATAATCAAGGGATTCAAACCCGTGAAGCAGACACTACGGTGATTCTCCGAACCCAAGTGTCAGGCCAGGGGAGAAGAGCTAGCCAAGTTGCTAGAGGCTAGGTTTATTAGGGAAATCAAACATCCGGATTGGTTAGCCAACTTGGTCATGGTACCTAAAAAGGACAAATCATGGCGCCTGTGTGTCGACTTCAAGTACGTCAACAAGGCTTGCCCTAAAGATCCCTTCCCATTGCTCCGCATCGACCAAATCATTGAGCAACTGCAAGACACGATTCTTTGTTTTTCCTAGACGCCTATTCCGGATACCATCAAATTAAATTGAAGGAATCGAACAAGGTTGCAACCGCATTCATCACCCCTTACGGTCCCTTCTGCTTCAATACTATGCCCTTCAGACTCAAAAATGCTGGGGCTACCTACCAGTGCATGATTCAAACATGCCTCGAAAAGCAAATAGGCAAAATGGTCATAGCATACATGCACGATGTGGTCATCAAGAATAAACACGTTGAGTCACTGGTGGACGACCTCCGCCTCACCTTTGACAATCTCCGAACATACGACATCCGACTTAATCCGGAATAATGTGTCTTCGGAGTTCCGGTCGGAAAGTTGCTGGGGTTCATTGTTTCCCATATTGGAATCGAGGCAAACCCTGCCAAAATCCAAACTCTGTCACAATTGTCCATACCAACAGATCTAAAGCAGGCCAAGAAATTAGTTGGGTGTGTCATGACTTTAAGCTGAGTTATCTCCAAATTAGGAGAAAAAGCATTGCCATTATACAGGCTACTGCACCGCACTGACAACTTGAAATGGACAGATGCAGCCACAGCCGGATTGGAAGAAATCAAGGCCCTTCTTGGCAGCACCCGGCGTTGGAGAGCCTATGTTATTATACATTTCGGCAACTAACCAAGTAGTCAGCGCCGTCCTTGTCATCGAGCGAGGGGAGGAGGGAAATAAATTCCCCACCCAAAAACTAGTTTACTATGTATTGCGGGTCCTTACACCTTAAAAATCCTGATACCCCGCACTATCATAAGATGGCCTACACTGCCTTCATGGCATCTCGCAAACTTCAACACTACTTTCAAGAGTGTTCGGTCACAGTGGCATCCAAGGTGCCCCTGAATGACATCATTAATAACAGGGACGCCACTGGCCACATAGCCAAATGGGCCATCGAGCTATTACCGTTCGAAATCACATACAAGCCACGCCGGGCTATTAAATCCCAGGTATTGGCCGACTTCATAGCTGAATGGATGGAAACCGAACTCCCTAAAGAGTACAGCTCATACTCTAATTGGATTATGTACTTCGATGCCTCAAAAATGCTGGCCAGACTAGGGGCTGGTGTAATCCTCACATCCCCTACTGAGGACACGGTCAGCTATGTTCTGCAAATTATGTATACGGACTCTAATAATGCAGCCGAATACGAGGCGCTACTACATGGTCTTCGCATGGCTGTCTCCATGTGTATACAATGCTTGGAAGTGCATGGTGATTCGAACCTCGCAATTTCCCAGGTCAATGGAGAGTTTGATGCAAAGGACCCAAAAATGGTGGCATATCGAAACACCATATTAAAACTGTCAGCTCGGTTCGACGGACTCGAGTTCCATCATGTCTCCCGAGAATGTAATCAGGCAGCCGACATCCTTGCTCGTATGGGCACTAAACGTGACCCCATGCCACCCAACACCTTCGTAGAGAGGCTGTTTAAGCCATCTGTGGTGTGGCAGGGTGAGAACGGAGAATGTAATGCAGACCTGATCACACCCCCAACCGTCGAACACAACACAGACAACGTCGGGAGTCCGGATACCAAGATAACACCCTCTGCTCATGTGATCATGGCAGTTATCGCTCCTTGGACCGAACCATTCCTGGCCTACCTTAATAGGCAAGAACTCCCCGATGATCAAAACGAGGCGTGATGCATAGTTCGGCGCTCTAAATCCTTTAAAGTGCATGAGGGTGAACTATATAAAAGAAGTACTACCAAAGTCCTTCAAAGGTGTATCTCCGAAGAAGAGGGAAGGCAGCTCTTGGCAGAAATACATGACGGTCTCGGTGGTCATCACGCTACAGCCCGTGCCATTGTACAAGGCGTTCCGGCAGGCTTTTTCTGGCCTACGGCTCGAGCTGATGCTCAAGACCTTGTCCAACGCTGTGTGGGCTATCAGCTTTTTGCCAATCAAAGCCACATGCCTCCCACTGCATTAAGAATAATCCACATTACTTGGCCCTTTGCGGTCTAGGGGCTTGACATGGTTGGACCCCTTAAAGGGGGAAGCCACAAAAAGAAATACTTGCTGGTCATGGTGGACAAATTCACTAAATGGATAGAGGCCAAACCAGTAAAAACAGCTTAGACCGGACAAGTGATTGACTCTATATCCGGCGTAGTCCATCGTTATGGTGTCCCGCATAGTATCATCACTGATAATGGCTCTAACTTCACAGTTGATGAGGTGAAAACTTGGTGGGCTAAGTTGGGCATTAAACTTGATTATGCATCTGTATACCACCCTCAAACAAATGGCCAAGTCGAACGGGCCAATGGTCTGATCATGAGTGGTATTAAGCCCAGACTAGTGCGCTTTTTATGAGAATCGGATAAGCACTAGGTTGAGGAACTTGATTCCTTACTCTAGGGACTCCGGACCACGCCCAATCGAAAGACTGGATACACACCTTTCTTTATGGTGTACAGCGCAGAAGCTGTACTACCCTGCGATATTATTCATGACTCACCTAGTGTGCGCATGTATGAAGAGAATGTGGTCGAACTAGATCGGCAGGACAACCTAGATGGACTTGAAGAGGAGCGCGACATTGCCAAGGCCCGTTCCACATTGTATCAACAACCGGCCAAGCGTTACCAAAGCAGAGAAGTGCGGGCTAAAAATTACAATGTTGGAGAACTTGTTCTACACCTCCCTGAGAAGAAAAAGGATAAGCTCAAACCTAAATGGGAGGGGCCCTTCAAAATAGATGAAGTCCTTACTAGAGGAGTCTCTCGCCTTCGCAATGCCGAAGATAATCGCCTTGAGCCGAACCCATGGAATGCCGCCTGGCTTCGGAGATTTTATGCATAATTCGGCCTCCTTAGGTCCCATTTTAAACTAGGTATTTTCTATTTTTTCTCCCATTTTACTTTTTTCCCTTCTCTCCTTAAATTGTATGCCCGGATAAACCGCATTGTTGGGAGTACGCATCTTTAAATGTATACACTCCACCATTCATGGGTGCTTCTTTTAAAAGAAGCATTTTATTGAAAAGCTTACAAGCTCCTTTTGTCCGTACTATGTGTTGCTTCTACCATTATATGCACCTTTATGACTTAAGTTTTTGCCAAGCTGGGTTGCCTTGCTCCTGTGCTTACACCCTACGTTCCCGATTGTTGGGCTAGGGTGTAAAGGGAGCACTTCTGCAATTCTTACAACCGGGTTAACCGAACCTGTACCTCAAACGAGTGAAGCCGAAAGCTAGCGTTCTTAAGGGAATAACTGGTCGGCACATATACAATAGGCTGTTCCCGGCAAAAGTTATTAAATTGGCTGTCTATACTTCAGATACAAGCCCAACCCAAGGAAAGGAACCCCTAATGGAACTATTTTTCTTGGAAGATGTTTCTTATGTTAAACAGTAATATAACATAACTCCACCGACTACATTTTGTGTGTTCGAGAAATATGGCTGGATGTCTATACGGAAACACTCCAACTTTTTGGTTTGGAGGTAGAAGCCGAAGGTCTGCGATGACAAAATTTTCATACAATTCTGCAGGAGATAAGTTCGGTCATAAAGTAGATGGGTGCATTGAATTGAATGCTCACTCCCTTTCTACGCCATCTAGTGGGCTACCTAATTTACAATCTTGTTGCGAAAATTTTGCCGTTGTCATTACTTGGTCGTATACCAAGCTTACAGGAATTTCCTTCCCGTCAGGTCCACTCGGTCCAACCCTGGCCATGTGGTTTGGGTCAAGACCGGTATAGCGTGTCTTTACCATGGCCCATGACTCTCATGCACCTTCACGGCATGCGGACATCTTCCACAGCTCGAAACGACGCCGAGCACCTTTAAATGGATCAACCAACTCCTCCATTCTTTCTAGAGGAACGTCGGAAGGCCATAAGGCCTTGGACATATTCTTCATAGCCTTCCGAGCACGCTCATGCAACTTTGTCAGCTCCTTCATAATGTCGCTTTGTAGGACGGGCATTTCCTCTTCGGGGCAGTCGGTCAACATGCATGTATCAACCAAACTATAACATTCCGCATTATGAGTAAATCAATAATTCGGACGGTTCACAAGCCATACCGAATATGCCTCCCTTCAGCTTCTGGTTTTCCTGTTGTGCATCCAAGAGTTGAGCCTTCAAGCTCTTTATCTCTTCGGCTTGTTTCTTCACTTCTTCTTCTAGTTTCTTATCTTGGCCATAATACATCATGGCACTCTTTATTTCTTCAAGCTCGAAGACAGCGGCATTTAGCGGTGTCTGGCTTGTCTCAAGCTCCTGGGTCAGCACACTATTCTTCTCCTTGAGAACCTGCGGTCATCAAACGATCCTCTAATTGGTTTTGTCCACCTGCTTTAAGTCTCGGGGGTTACTAGTATCTAGCCACTACGTTCATAAAGATCTGTACCTGCATATCCTTCAAGAACAGGCGAGCAACCCTGGTGAGTTCATCCCGGATAGCCCGGATGTATGCACCTATAGTGCTCAGAGTAGTAAACTCCTGCTCCGTTAAGGCAGGGGCGTGCAGGGCTTCTTTCAAGTGACGATGATTCATTGCACTCTCGACTTTTGAGTTAGTAACGGACATCTCATCTGGCTCTCCATGAGGCGAACGAGACGGTACCCCATCAGCATGCGCCCCCGTCCTAGCTGGTATCTCCGGCGCCGTATTATACACGGCCCGGCTGGCTGGGATCTTGTTCACGGTTCGCCGTATATCCCTCCTGTAATGATAGAAGGAGGTTGAGAATGACAATTCGGCTTAACTCCCGAATATTAGATACGAGGAATATACCTTTTCAGTGATGGAGCAGGTTCAATGGTGCTTCCGCCTTTCTTCCGTTTTGCACGACCTTTCCGTGAAGGTGTTGACCTTCTCTTGGTCGCTCTCCCCTAAGTACCGCTCGCTGAGTGTCGATCCTGCGAAACATGGTTCAATGCGGAGGATAAGGAGACGCGCAAAAGTATCTCTTTCCCCTGAGAATACAATTTCCGAATACTTACCTTCACGATAGGATAGAGGTCGGGATAGTCAGCTGCAATGGCTACCTCTGAGCCATCAAGGCTCGCCTGATAGTAGACTCCATCTTCAAACTCTACAAATATGTGTGGATCCTCATGGAATCTGGGGTCCTCGTTGAGATCGTGATCCTCTGGCTGGGGGGCGGGGCAGTTAATGTTCTCAATGATTTGCCTCCATGATTATTTAGAGAAGCAACCAGGGGATTCGGTTAATACATTTCAATGAGTAAAAACGTATTGAGCAATTAGAAAACTTACCCATTCAATGGGATTGTACATGGAGAAGGCCTCTCGGCAATTTATACGAAGGAAGTCTTCTTCTTCTCCTTTATAGATGTCGGCCAGTACTGCTACCAATGCGGCTTGGCTATCCGGACCCTTTTGCCTGTAGCAGGTTGCGTCGTCCTCCCCGTTATAGTTCCATAAGGGAGTTACCCTGGATTGAAGTGGCTGGATGCATCTCCGTATCGCAATAGCCATAACCTCCACTATGTTGAGTCTTGAATGGGTCAGTCCCGTGACCTTGTTTACCAATCTCATCACTTCCGCACTTTCTTCCTGAGAAGGGGACTTGGGACACCAGCTATATACCTTCTTCAAGGGGGCACTGGAAAATTCTGGCAATCCGTGCCGAACAAGGTCCGGAAAGGGGTACATCATCGATATAGAACCATTCCAAAGACCATTCGGCGGATCCCTTCTTCGGAGTCCCGACTGGGTAGCCAGATCCGGCTATATGCCATACTTCTGCGCCGCCCACTTGAAAAATAGAGCCGCCACCCTGATGGCGGGGGACAAGGCATAAGAACTTTTTCCATAGTTCAAAGTGAGCCTCGCAACCCAAAAACAATTCACAAAGGGCGACGAAACCGGAGATATGTAAAATAGAACCTGTTGTGAGGTTGTGCAGTTGGATCCCTAGCATTCCAGTAGGCCCCTAAGGAAGGGGTGGATTGGGAATCCCACGCCCCTCAAAAGGAATGAGGTGAAGCATACCCTCTCCCCTTGGCCGGGATTGGGGAAATTCTCCGCCAACGCATCAGCACCTATAGTAGTTAACCCCGCCCGTACGGAGACTAGATCTGAGGGAGGGAGATATCCTTGCGTTTGGAGCCGACTGAGCTAGATGTGGGATATGGAGCAACTCTGCCAGTCCCCTTCTTGAGGGCCATGAGGGCGCAAGGAGGAGCCAGGGGCACTTGCCATGGTCTGAAATTTTCTGTGGCTTGCTCTGTTGCTTTTGGTGCGATGCGTGATGGTGTTTTGAAGATCTCGCCTCGTTTTATAGGCGCGGTTTGTGCCTGTCGGGAATATTAAAATACAGGGATAACGGACCTTTTGCATTCACTCAGACGTGTGGAAATTGAGGCAACGACAGGGAGGAATCATAAAGACTGGGTGCGGAAACTAATGCCGTACTATCGTCCATCAGGAGTATAATGGGGAACACGCCTTGCAAAGCCGAAGACTTGCGTCCGCATACTACATCGTCATTGAAGGCAAGTTCAGGGGCTACTGAGGGAGTCCTGGATTCGGGGGTTCTCAGGTGTCCGGCCTAGGAGTATGTGGTGGGTTGCATGGGCCGTACAAGATCAAGCTAGAGATTATCTACCATGTCCAGATGGGACTTCTAAATACGTGGACGACAAGAATAGAGTCCGGAGGTTTCCTTCCCTGATAAACCAACCTTGTACAAACCCTAGACCCCCTATGGTGTGTATATAAACGAGAGGGGATTGTCTGTGGAGGAGAACTTTTCATCATCATCGGAATCTTCACAGGCTAGACATCTAGGGTTAGCCATTATGATCTCGAGGTAGATCAACTCTTGTAATCTTCATAGTCGTCGAATATAATCAAGCAGGAGTAGGGTTTTACCTCCATCAAGAGGGCCCAAACCTACGTAAACACTATGTTCCCTGGCTTCATCAAGGGCCTCGAGAGCCACTTCGGGGTGACCAACCGCATCATCACTGACAATGGCTCCCAGTTCACGAGCAACCTCTTTAAAACATATTGTGTGAACCTTGGGACGTAGATATGCTACGCTTTCGTGGCGCACCCGCGGAGCAATGGCTAGGCCAAGCGCGCCAACGCGGTGGTCTTGAGGGGCCTCAAGGCGAGGAGTTTAAGGAAAAGCTCAAGGCCCGCGGCAGGGGCTGGCTCGACAAGCTCCCATCTGTGTTGCGGTCCATCTGCAGCACTGCGACCAAGCCCATTGGCGAGACTTCTTTCTTCCTCATCTATGGAGCCGAGGCGGTTCTCCCTCACGAGGTCAAGCATCGCTCCCTGTGGATCCTGGCATTCGATGAGGTGCGTTAGGACACCTCGCGGGGATGGACCTTGTGTTGGTGGAGGAACGCCGCCGCCTAGCCTCGCTCCGAGCTGCGAGGTACCAACAGGCGCTGCGGCGGTACCACTGCCGCAGCGTTGGTCCAAGACCCTTGAGGTGGGTGACCTCATCCTACGGTGGGTGCTCTCTAGGGAAGGGCTTCACAAGCTCTCCCCCATGTGGGAGGGCCCGTTCAGGATCGCCCGTGTCTCCAAGACGTAGGACGGGGTCCCCTTCTAGAATGCCTGGAACATCCAGCACATCTGGAAGTTCTACCCGTGACCAAGGCCCCGCGCCTGTGAAGATCTCTGCTCGTGACACTCATGTAATAATGAGTTGGGACTGTACACGCCCCGGAGTCTCCTGAGCATCGCCACTGGGCCTCACGGGGCTTCCACCCATGTCCTAGTGGAGGTCCCATGCTCCGCTCTGGTGGGAAGACAAGAAGACTAGTATAGGTGCCGGACGCGGCTGTTCTTTTGCTTGCTTTCTGTACCTAGTTTGCAACCTCTTGAATAAATTTGGACTTTTCCGCGTCACTTTTTGAGGGTTGGGATTTTCTTCTCCTTGCATCATTCGCTCTCTCGGGTCTTGCCTCAGGGGGAGTGGCAACTCCTCCTCACGCATCCCGCGCGTGGGGGCTAGGCAGGTATGTGCGCTTCACGCTTGCCCGAGAACACACCTCGCCAAAAGCCTCAGCTCCCTGGCCTTATGGCATCTCCGTCCTCGCGCAACGCTCTCGAAAGAGCTCATAGGTACGACGCCTCTAGAGTTTCCTAATCCTACAGCTGCAGGAGCGCCCCTAAGGGCTGGCGACTTGCGAGTCACCTGTTGGCAAGGTGTACTTCCGTGACACGGGAGTCTACCGCAGGAACCATAAGCTAAGTTGTGGCACCCCAGCTCAGATAAACCGGAACGCCCTATATTCCAGTCCATAGATCAAGGAGAAGTCTTCTAGAATACGTCACTGCTTGACATAGAACAAATCATCTCTTATTACAAAGGATAAATACAAGGGTCTAATGTTACAAAGGAGCACATCAGCACAACAACACTACACCTGCGATACTACACTTGCTCTATGCTAGCAGCGGAACAACTCGTAGCAGCGGAAATCTTCTAGCAGCAGAACAACGACGAAGGTGGTGAACTCCACTCTACAAGGACTCTGGCTGGGACACAATGTAGCTTGCACGATCGGTAACCTCGACAAGCAATCAATCAATCAATCATGGCATCACCTACAATCTGGCATGACATGCCAGGTCAGTACATTGAATGTAATTACTAGCTTACAACAACAAAAGGCATCAAGGCAAGACAATAACCCAGCATTTAATAGGTTATTAATTAACAACTGTGATGATGCGAAAGCAACTACTAAGCATGATATGAAACTACTAGAATGCTGATAAACCAACATCTCAATCTCAATAACCATCTCAGTCTTGGCTATCCGGCCAAACAAATTACCATCTCGATCACCTCGTGATCTACATTATATACCATCTCGATCACCTCATGATCCACATGATCACCTTGTGATCAAAACATCCACATGATCACCTCGTGACCACATCACAAACTGAATGATCATCCTCGAGATCATCTCAACATGATCATCAGCATCCTGCCAAACTATTACTAATGACATCATAATATCAACGACAAATCATCTATAAGTCCTTCCGTCATGTGAGTGTTCATCGAACGGTGTGACCTAGTATGAACTGTGCACATGATCGAGGACGCGGCTATCGATAGATTAAACACACACTCTCTGCAGAGGTTAGCACACTGTACCGACAACACAAAAACCATGGCCTCGCACTCCCATTCGGGTGGACCAACGACGTTCCGACAAAACCGATCTATTGCCCATGACACTCTTCCGGCCACTCCGACCAACTCCCATTTGGGCTAGGTCCTGGGTGGCCCCAATGTCAACCAATGACATCCAAAGGCCACTGTCACGGCATCCAACGACCACCGTCATGGAAAAACAAAAACGGTCCCAAATGGGGACAAAGCAGGCTACAACAACTACGGGGACACAAGGCTTATGTCCCCCTACCTGATCAGGGTAGCGCGCACCCATAACCTTCCCTCGCTGGAGGCACCGGCGAGAGACATGTTAATAGATGGCATTAGAGCCTTCCCATCAAGCCAAATGTGGTTGCACTGGAAAAGCCTGGTTCGGTGGCGCGTGACCAACTTAATGACGGAATTTATCCCCAAAGTATAACTGATACTTCGATATCATATATCCACTGGTAATCCAAGTCATAACAGTATCCAACACATAATCTAGAGAATAATATAGATATAACCTATTTCTCCGAAGGTAGCATAAACACTAATCGCATACTGAATCCAAGAACAATAGTACTACTAATCCAATAGCAAGAACGAACTATCCAGCTAAGATCCACATGCAAACATCATCTCTGAAAATAATACTCCAAAGCAACATACCAACTACCATCATGAAAACAATCATACTAGCCACTAATAATCCAATGGCAACATGCCATCCATCAACTACAAACATAACCCCTAGTAATCCAAATAGTAGCATGGCAATAGCAAGATCAAAAATGACTCCAGGAAATGCCATGCACATAGTCATATGTAGCTAAAACAATATTTTAAATGAGCTCAAATAAATAAACCATGTCACTGCATTACAATCATGCAAATGGAGGAAGTGGCTTCCCTGGAAGGGATGGAATCACCGGGAAGAAGTGTGAGAAGCCCGCGGAAAGAATCACCGGAAAACGTTCTCTCTCGGAGGGGGCCGAATAAGGCTAGGGGCAAAATGGTCATTTTTAGGATGTTAAAACTTGGTGAAAATCATTCCATTAGAACGGGCTCGAAAAAATGAATACGTGAGCTTTGGAATCACCTCAATCGGAGTTGTGAGCAAAAAGTTATGAGTGTATGACTACCAGGGACACATCTGTAAAAATATAACCACAAACAGGCCCTTGAGTACTTAAACTGAAAACATACTTTCTGGAACTACGCTTTCACTGAAGTGAAAACACATTCCGGGCTGAAGCAGAAGCAAAATACTCTTTTGAGACGTGAAAACGTATTTCTTACCACAGCCGACGGAGAATACGCCTTCTGGACAATGAAGACGTAAACCCTGGAAGTGTGCTTCCACTTAAACTGCGCGGGCCTGGCGGCTAGTCAAAACCTACAGGCACACAGGTGGGCCCTTCTCCATCTCTTGCTTCTCCTTCCGCCTCCATCGTCTCCCTTGCAATGGCGTGACAGAAGGGCGAGGCAGGGCGCAGCCGGCGCTGGCCCCGGCGCCTCGGGCCAGCTCTGATGGAGCTCGGACCACTAGTGGGCTCAGGTTGCTGTCGCGCACCCGCCCCCATGGTGCACGGGCGACGAGGAAGCCCTGAGCGAGCAGTGGAGTGGCCGCGGCGGATGGAGGCTCGGTCGGAGCTAAAGATGAGGCTATGGTGGATCCGCTGACGAACAGAGATAAGGGAAAGATGCGCCGGGCAGAGGGAGAGCTCCGAGTGCTGAAGAGAAGGAGGGAGGGGCTCGGCAGTGAGTAAATTTAGGCGGAGAAGTCCAGTGGCCGTGGCGCCCATGGAGGTCGAGGAGTGGCTCTGGCGATGGACCGAGGATTCGGGGTGGCTTCTAGGAGTGAGAGGGAGCTACTAGTGCGGTCGAGGGAGCTTGGGGTGGGCTTAAATAGCAAGGGTAGGAGGAGACTGAGCAGGCGTCACCGTGGACGCGTGGCCGTAGCCATGGACGCATGTGCACACGCGCGAGCTTGGAGGTAGGCGACAGAGGAGGAACATGGAGGAGCTCATGGTGGCAGAGGGAGCCAAGGGGGCATGGGGAAGAAGAGACAAGCGCCATTAAAGCCGTGTCGGCCACTGTTCGCCTATGGGCGTGCGGCGACGAACACCGACGAGGAGGTTTCCGCAGAGGGAGAAGGGTCCTGGGAGGTGGCGACGATGAGGCAGAGCTGCTGGATATGGTCACGCGCACGAAGACGACGAGATGGAGAGGGGATGAATGTAACATCCCAAATTTTCAATTTGGAATGTTATACATAGGTCATCATTGCATATCGTATTTTATTGCATTTTGGTGGATCCTAGAAATTCTAAGCAACTCAAGGACCCACGGGGAGAATTGGGGATTTCGTTATTTTCATATTTGAGTTTTTTCTCAAATTTTGCAAAGAGGATCATTTGGTTTTAATTATTTTCTCTTTGAATATTTCAAATGTTAAGACAAAAGAGAGGGGATAAAATGACTTCTCCAAAAAAAAGAAATATTGGAGCAAAAATATTAAAATCAAATTTTATTTTTATTTGGAGTTTTATTGCTATTTTATTTGAATTAGGAAAAAATGCATTTTTGAAATTGCATTAGTGGACCGTGAAAATTTATTTCAGGATTTTTGGTCTCCGTTTAGTATTTCTTTTGTTTGTTTTTCCGTGTCAGATTTATTAAAAAAAGTGAACCAACCTAAACGGGCCATGTCCGACCCGGACACCTCGCCCGGCCGGCCCTTATATGCCGCAGTCCACCCCGTCGCAAAACCCTAGCCCCACGGCCTCGACCCCCGCGCCGCCGCCGCCAGCCCACGCCGCCGCCGCCGGAGCCGCCCGACGCCTCCGCCACCCTGTCGCCTCGCCCGCCGCCATGCTTCTGGAGTCGCCGCCACCGCCGCCGCCGAACCCCGCCGCCGCCCCGGTTTCTTTTGGAAAACCGTCGGGTTTTTTTAAAACCCTAGATCTATTTTTTTTATTAGATCGGTTCGGTTTTTTCGGTTTAGTTATTTAGCGAACGTTCGTCCGTACGTTTGTTTTAACGAACATTGTTCGTCAGTTAGCCGCAGACAGTGAAAGTTTGTTCGTTAGCCTGTTCGTCTCGTTTTTTTCCAGGGTTTTTCCGCGATTATTTTCGATCGCGATTTCTGCCCTGATCTTCGTTTTAGTTTATCTTTTCGCTCGTTTATCTAAATTAGACGAAACAAGCGCCTAGATCTTCATCTCGAAGCCCTCTTTCTGTTTAACCAACTTGAACAAGATTTTGGTACTATAAAATTTCACTTTAGTACAGATTAGTAAGGAATCTTGTTTCTTTCATAGTTTGAGTTTCGTTGCTCCGTTTGATTTGATTCTTTTTGCAACCCGAGTTCTTCAGTTGAACTTTCTGGTTAGATCTTCTTATTTGAGTTTTACCCGTGCTTCTAGTTGAGTTCTTATGTATGTTATTGTTTGTTTGCGATAAAATTCCCTAAGTGCGAAGCGAGCTACTACGAGTCTCTAGGTTTTGCAGATCATCAGCAAGGCAAGTAACACTTTGATCATATCTCTTTATTACCCAGTTTTTATGCATTAGATACAACCTCAAACATTGCATGGTTAGGATCTGAATAACATGTCGGTTTTGGAAGTAGATGACGAGGTAGAACCTATTTCCCTTTTACTATCAAACCTTTGGGAGTTACTTCTATGTTATGCTCAGGATTGCTATGCTATGCTCGTAGACGTGGATTGGGTGAGTGTATCCATGACAGATGTGAGTATTGTTAATTAATGGTTAACTTAAGGTGGCTACTTAAATACACATCTGGGTGGATTGGTTGAGGCACCCTGGAGTACCCAGTGCTTGTCAGGGCACCTGGAGAATCCAGTGATGTCCTAGGATATCCCGGAGTACCCGTGTGATTATCCTACGGTTCGCCACCTAGGCTCAAAGGTATCATAAGATTATTCGTGCTAGAAACTTCCGTGTGCAGCCACAAGCCAATATGGGCTCTGGCGTAGTTGAATAAGTTGTGTGACCTCTTTCAGTGGTAGACTAGCAGATGTAGGGGATGTAGGTGGTACTGTCTACCCAGAGTAAAGAGTTAATGCTTCCGAAAGAATGTGTCTCAGTCATCCGTTTCTCAAACATCATGAAGTGCGAGAAATTCAACGGAGGAGATCGAGTCTTGGGGGGAACAGTGCGCAAACCTCTGTAGAGTGTATAAACTAATCATGATTAGCCGTGTCCCCGGTTATGGACATCTTGATGATCTAGTTCTTGGATTATCATGTTGATCTCATCACTCTAAATTAATTTGTTTGGTTTAATGATGATGTTTAATTGGTATTGAGTTGGAGGAACCTTCTCAATGTTTAACAACCACCATGATAGTTAAATAAAATTTATTCCTTTGTTGTACGGAAAAATTGGCTTTATGCAAAATAGTAACCATAGAGCTTTCCACCAGCCATATATGCATGTAGTGATAGCATTTATTCTGTTCATTACTCCATGTGTTACATTGCCAGCATATTCCATGTGCTGACCCGTTTCGGGGTGCAACATATCATGTTGCAGACTTTTCAGACGATGAGTAAGGTGCCATAGGTCGTTGTCGTTCACTCAGCTATGCCGTTGGAGTTGATGGACTCACTTTATCTTCCAAGGCTTCCGTTGTTATCTTATTTAGATGGCCTTAAGCCATATTATTGTAATAAGTTCTCTTTTGAGACATTCGATGTAACAAGTGTGTGACCAAAACTCTGTTATAAATCCTCAAGTACTGTGTGTGTCAGCATTACCGATCGAGGGATGACACTCATGCACAGAGACTAGACTGTTTGAGGTCTGTTCGCTACAAGATGGTATCAGAGCACACGCTGACTGTAGGACACGACCACTAAGATAAACCATAGGTCAATCCTCTCTACTCATTTCTGACTCCTCTCCCTTTTCTACTCTATAGGATGGCGGACTCAAGGAACAAGTTTACACAACCAGATGAAGACACTCCTTTTGGACGACACTTGAAGGAAGTTACTAGGTATATGAACATTGGAATACCAAGCTTCACCGGGACCTACATCACCACTTTACTAGAAGAGGAGCGTTGGATGATCCAAGTTCAAGTTCCAGGAAGGACGTTCATGCCAGTCACTGAGCCCATAGAGTTTTCCTTTGATGCACCAACCTGGAGTCTAGAAAAGAGCATGGCAGCCCACATCACCATGGGACGCATTGGAGAAGTTTACCACAAGGATCTCAAGGACACTATCTACCAAATATGTGGGCACCAATATGAGCAATGGGAGATGATCAGCACCAGGAGGGACAGGTCCATTGCAGCTTTCATCCAGGAGTTAAACCAGCACATTCGTCACTAGGAGAACCAGATGTGTGCATGCATGATAGATCTAAAGAAGGCAATGACCAGGATCATAGAGCTAGAGGAGGAACTCAATTCTATACACGATGGATATGAAGAGGAAATGACGATACGAGTGGAGAAGAATGATGATCTGACGAGGAAGCTAGGAGTATTCATGGGAGACCCCGCGCCAGGAGGAGATGACGATGATTCCAAGGACATTCGCTCGGAGAACTACATCATCAACGACGACACCGACTCAAACCCGACGACAGTGATGATGACTATGTTGATGAAGCTGGAGCAGACATCATGGAGTCTTCCACCAGTTAAAACTTCTAGTCGACCACCATATGAGTAGTAGTATTCCCATATGTATATAGTATAGTCCAAGAACTTTTGTAATGATAGTTAGACCGATTGTAAGCCCTTGTGTGAATTGATTGAAGTGATATGATTGTGTTTGTCTCATGTGCATATGGGTAGTGTTTTCCCTCTAGACCTCATTCTATTCTGTTTTATCACCTTTTCTAAACCCATCAGATGCCTCCGAGACGTGACAATGGATTTGCTTTCCCACCAAAGCTCGCTCGGTTGATCCAGCAGCAGAATACTTTGATGCAGCTACTAGTCTCGAATCAGAATCAAGGGAACAACAACAACAACAATAACAACAACAACAACAACAACAACAACAACAACAACAACAACAACAACAACAACAACAACAACAACAACAACCCACCACCACCTGTTGATCACTTAGACCATTTCCTAAGGCTGAATCGTTGGTGTTCTCTAGTAGCACCAAGCCGATAGTTGCAGATGATTTGCTCCGCAAGATTGGTAGGGAGCTGACTACTACAGGATGCACAGCTGCGGAGAGAGTGCGTTTTGCCGCACACCAGCTTGATGGACCCGCAACATCATGGTGGGAGAATTTCACAGCCACTTACCCCATTGACACTGTTACATGGGACCAGTTTCAGCAGGCTTTTCGCACTGCCCATGTTTCAGCAGGAGCCATGAACATGAAGAAGTTCGAGTTTCGCAACTTGCGCCAATGAGGACGCATAGTGGGCCAGTATGTGGATGAGTTTAGTAAGGTAGCACGTTATGCCCCGGATAACATCGCTATAGATGCTGCTAAGCAGGACAAGTTTCTAGAAGGACTGAATGATGAGCTAAGCATGTAGTTGATGGTGGCAACATTCAACAACTACCAGGAGTTGGTAGATAGAGCTCTTATGATTGAAGGGAAGTACAATTCAGGAGCTCAGCAGAGACCCCGTTTTACCCCGAACTCGGGAGGACATATTCACCATAACCATGGAGGCCCTAACTCCAATGGAGGAAGTTCGCATAACCATAGTGGCCCCAAGAATGAGAATGGGAATGGATGAAGCAATGGCCAGAACCATCCCAACCAGCAACACCCACCAAGAAGGATCTAAGTCACATTACTTGTTTCAAGTGCGAGAAGAATGGACATTACGCCATGGAGTGTTCTGAAGCAAAGAATGGAAATGGCAATGAAAGCTCTGGAAGAAGCCCAACCCTTTCAACAGGGGACAAGTGAACCACGTTAGCATGGAGGAGGTTGAAGCGCAACCCGATGCAGTTATAGGTAAGTTTTTGGTTAAGTCATTTACTGCAATCGTTCTTTTTGATACTAGTGCATCGCATTCATACATATCACGGGGATTTGTGGATAAGTATAACTTGCCAACCCAACCCTTACGTCACCCATGTTAGTAACCTCGCCAAGGGCAGAGTATATGGACAGCCTATGGTGTGATCGGTTACCATTAAGGATTGGTAACTACGTGTTCCCCTTAGACCTAATCATATTGGAGTCGCAAGGACTGGATATTAGGCATGGATTGGTTATCAAAGTATGGAGGGAACATTGACTGCGCCAGTAAGTCGATTATGCTCACTACCCCAGAAGGAAGAAGGATTAAGTATGTATCCTGACATGTGCCGAAGAGGACTCAAGTGAATTCCTTATCAGGAGTTGTACAGGAGGAAGTACCAGTGGTGAAGGATTTCCCTGACGTATTTCCAGAGGAATTGCCAGGCATGCCACCGGATAGAGACATTGAGTTTTTGATTGAACTTTTTCCAAGCACTGAGCCAATATCTAGGAGACCGTATCAGATGCCCGCACAGGATTTGGAGGAAATTAAGAAGCAGATTAAGGAGTTACTGGATAAAGGTTATATACGCCCAAGTTCGTCACCTTGGGGATCCCCAGTACTTCTAGTGGAGAAGAACGATGGATCATTGAGGATGGTTGTTGATTATCGTGCGTTGAATGAAGTGAAGATCAAGAACAAGTACCCACTACCAATGATCAATGATTTGTTTGACCAGTTGCAACGAGCTAAAGTATTTTCCAAGATCGATCTGCGATCAGGATACCGCCAGCTAAAGATTCGAGAGCAGGATATACCTAAGACAGCTTTTACCACAAGGTATGGGCTATATGAGTATACCGTTATGTCATTTGGTCTAACTAACGCACCTCCATATTTCATGAACATGATGAACAAGGTGTTTACGGAGTTTTAGATAAGTTCGTCATGGTGTTCATTGATGATATATTGGTCTACTCGAAGAATGAAGAGGAGCATAAGGAGCATTTGCATTTGGTTCTCGAGAGGCTCAGGGAACATCAGTTATATGCCAAGTTCAGCAAGTGTGAGTTTTGGTTGAAGGAAGTTGGATTCCTCGGACATGTTATATCCAGAGAAGGAATAGTAGTAGACCCCATCAAGGTTGTCTCTTTGACTAAATGGGTGTCGATGTCAAAACCGGCGGATCTCGGGTAGGGGGTCCCGAACTGTGCACCTAGGCGGATGGTAACAGGAGACAAGGGACACGATGTTTTACCCGGGTTTGGTCCCTCTTGATGGAGGTAAAACCCTACATCCTGCTTGATTGATATTGATGATGTGGGTATTACAAGAGTAGATCTACCACGAGATCAAGGAGGCTAAACCCTAAAAGCTAGCCTATGGTATGATTGTTGTTCGTCCTATGGACTAAAACCATCCGGTTTATATAGACACCGGAGAGGGCTAGGGTTACACAGAGTCGGTTACAATGGTAGGAGATCTACATATCCGTATCGCCAAGCTTGCCTTCCACGCCAAGGAAAGTCCCATCCGGACACGGGACGAAGTCTTCAATCTTGTATCTTCATAGTCTTGGAGTCCGGCCGATGATGATAGTTTGGCTATCCGGACACCCCCTAGTCCAGGACTCCCTCAGTAGCCCCTGAACCAGGCTTCAATGACGACGAGTCCGGCGCGCATATTGTCTTCGGCATTGCAAGGCGGGTTCCTCCTCCGAATAATTTATAGAAGATTGTGAACACCAGGATAGTGTCCGGCTCTGCAAAATAAATTCCACATACCACCGTAGAGAGAATAATATTAACCCAAATTCAATCTGCTGACGTATTTGTGGCGTGACATCACACCACAACCAAGACTTTACTCGAATTGTTTTTATTGTACCACCTCAGCGCGTTTAGCGAAGTGGTTTCCTTGGCACGTCTTGTCGAAGCAGAGATCGTGTTCCCCTTATTCCGGGATTCCCATCAATACGGACGTGGGTAACCCAACCGCGCCATTGATTGTGGCGCTTGGGAGATAAGCGAGTTTTATCAGGCCGGTGGGACGCATGGTTTCATCCGCCCATATAAGGGGATAAAGATCCACCCTTTTACCTACGCCTTCTTCCTCCTTTGCTTATCCATATCTGCGAACTCGAGCTCCAGCGCCCAAGTCCGCACATCTCACCTCAACCTTCTCCAACTATGTCCGGAGCGGGAGGCAAGTGGATGGCCTCCTCCGTTACAGAGGGGCACATCAAGAAGCTGCGCAGCGCCGGATATCTGTCCAGCGACATCACGCATCGGCTCCCCGACGAGGGGCAGCTCATCCCCACCCCCGGGCCCCATGAGAGGGTAGTATTCCTTTCCCATTTCCTCCGCGGACTGGGCTTCCCACTCCATCCCTTTGTCCGGGGGCTCATGTTCTACTACGGCCTGGATTTCCATGACCTGGCCCCGAATTTCATCCTCAACATCTCGGCGTTTATCGTCGTGTGTGAGGCCTTCCTCTGCATCCAGCCCCACTTCGGCTTGTGGCTCAAGACCTTCAGTGTCAAGCCGAAGGTTGTGAAGGGCAGCCAAGAGGAGTGCGGAGGCGCCATGGTGGGCAAGATGCCCAGCGTTACTTGGCTCGAGGGCACCTTCGTGGAAACCATTAAGGGGTGGCAATCGGGGTGGTTCTACATCACCGAGCCACATGACCCTAAATGGGCAGCGGCCCCCGAATTCAGATCTGGCATCCCCATACGGCTCACCTCCTGGAGAGAGAGTGGCCTGACATGGGGTGATTCGGAGGAGCTGACCGGACTCCAAGCCTGCGTCCAAAAGCTAGTGAACAAGAAGCTCAAGCTTGTCAACGTAGTCCAGGTCATGCTCATCCGCCGGATTCTCCCGTGCCAACAACGGGACTTCAATATGTGGGAGTTTGATTCGGCGCAGCACCAGACTTTGAGCAGGCTCGTCGACACTACGTACGAAGAGGCCTGGAGGGTGCTGTTTAAGGGCGCCGAGGCTCCCGCATCCGCTACCGAAGATCGCGGATTCAGCTTGCAGCGTCCGGCTATCGAGGTAAGCGATTTTACCCTTTACGGGACACTTGTTTTCCATAGTTTGACTCTATGCGGGATCTAAACTCCCTCTCCTTTGACAGGACTGGCTGAAGAAGGCCGAGCGGACTAACTGTCCGGCCCCTTTGCCAGAAGACCCAGCGGACGCCCGCTTAACGGGGCTGCTGGTTCCGGCACCCCACGTGGTGCCGGAGAAGAAGGCCACGGGCACTCGAAAGAGTTCCGGTTTTCGGGTGTCATCGGACTCATCGTCCGATGACAGGCGGACTCCTCCCATGAAGGCGAGGAGGAGAAGAAAGAGGCCTCTCCCCCAGCGGGGGGAGGGAAGAAAAAGAAGGCCTCCCCAACGAGGGAGGCCGAAGGGTCCAAGAAGGGAAGGACTCTTCCCCCAGACTGCTCTACCAACGCCGGCAACGACGACGAGGACTGGCCTTCAAGGGCCAAGCCCCTGGCGAGATCGTAAGTATCCGGACTCCCGAATAACTTCATGGTTTTTCTTTTCGCCACATGGTGTCTTTCTAATGCCGCATACAACCCTGCAGTCCGCCCAGGGATGAACTTCCCGCTTCGTCGAGCGGGTCCTTGGGTACGTCGGATATGGATTTCCTTCCGACCGCCTCCACCCCCCGTGATGCGGACGATGCCGAGGTGGAATCCCGGGAAGGGACCCGCCAGGAGGAGGAGGCCCCAGAGGTGCCGCAGGGCAACCTCCCGGACTTTGCACCGGACTCCGCACCGGAACCTGTAATGGTTCCGGAGTCCGGCTGGCGGCCCCTTTGTAAGAAGGGCAAGACCGTGACACCGACGGCCTCCGTCCAACCGGAGGCGCCGGATAGCTTGCTGGAGGCGCTCAACGGCGCTTCCATCAAAGAGGAACACTGCACCGTCATGAGTGCGGTGATTCAGAAGGTTCAGCTCGCCAAGAGCGGGCTGACCGAAGCCTGCAGCAGCCTTGTAACAGGCTTTGAGGTAAGAATTTTGATATATGTAAAATAGTACCGCGTAGACAGTAGCCCCTGATGCTCGGTTCGGTGTTCGGAAAGAAAAGCCGGACTGAGGATCTAAAAAGATATACGCAGGAGTCATAAAAATATGTCAATATGGGGTTGCAGGCTGTGCTGCTGACCTCTGCCGCACTGACTGCGGAGGTCAATACTTTGAAGCGAAGCCTTGAGCGGTCCGAGAACGAGCTCGGCCATGCCAAGAAGCAGCTCGAGGACAAGGAAGGTGAGTAACACCTTATTAAAGTTGTACCTTACAGAAAAGGATTTGGTTGCAAGAAGAATGACAAGGATAACGTGGGTATTGCAGGGGCCACGAACGAGGTAGCGACCCTGAAGGAGGCGGTGTCCACGGCCAAACGTAATGCGGCCGTGGAGCGCACCGAGCGAGAGAAGCAGGAGGCGCGGGTGGCAGAGGTACAGCAAGAGCTCCAAGCTCTCGTGGAAAAACATGAGAGTTTGGAGCGCGACTCGAAGACTCGAGAGTCCGAGCTTGCATCGGCTCTTGAGAGTGCCAAAGCCGCTAAGGCCGAAGCCTACAAGGCCCTCCGAGAAATCGAGGCGTTGAAGAAAATAGCGGTGGGTAAGGCATTTTTCATGCAAAGCAAGCATGTGAGTGTGAATTACCTATCACTTACCCGAATTCGGAGCTCTCCAGGAGCGTTCGCAGATCTGCCCCGCAGCGTGTCCGATGCTGCCGCTTTCTACAGGGCCGAGGAGGGGAGCTTGACGGAGAAGGTCTTCTGGTCTCAGTATGCTGAGGCCGGACATCCGGTGCCCCTTAGCGACCAGCTGAAGCAGCTGGTCGAGCTCCACAAGGTGGCCGAACAGGCCATGAAGGGCCTCATAGTTCGGCTGTGGCCCGGGGAGGCCATGCCTGGGAGCTACTTCGGCCTTGTGCGGCGGCTGGTGGATGCTTGTCCATGGGTTTTAGTCAAAAAGCACTCCGCCTGTATTGAAGGTGCCGGTCGGGCCCTTGCCTGCGCAAAGGTGCAATGGGGCAAGATGGATGCTAAGAAGCTTGTGACGGACGCGCCACCATCGGGCAAGGAGTATCGCATGCCCGAGATGTATTATAAGAGTGTCCTGAAGGGTGCCCGCATTATTGCGGGTGAGTGCTCCAAAGATGTAATATTTGAGTAGACTCGCATTTTGTTATCCTGTGCGCTGAAAACTTTGTTCATATGCGCTAAGCAACGCTTGTTAATTTAAAATATTACCTTATGTGCGGCCGTTTATCAAATCTGAGAGATGGCAAGTCGTCGGCTTCAGCCCCCATGCCACGAGTGCTGGGGTGTTCGGGATAAATTTGAGCACTCTTGTTCCCATTTTTGGGTCCATCTAGGGAGGCGCTCAACACAACGAACGAGGCAACCGGACTTATAATACTTGAACACTCTCACTTAGCCATAGAATTCTATAATTTTAAATTTCGGCGAAGCCCCTAGTGTTCGGAAGGCCGAATTTGGGGCGCTATCCACGCCTGGGCCGGACAAAGCCGGTTCCTCGCTCTAAGCGGCATAAGTCTTTAGGGACTCGAAAAAAACCTCTCGAACAGCGACCGGCTCTCGCCTGATCATGACGGTCAGTTTTAGCTTTCTCCACTAAGGCGCTCGCCCAGCTCAACTGGGCGCAATCGCAGTGGTTCTCCCAGTGCTACCTTAGCCGATACAACGGAATGTAAGGTACCAAAACATGGGAGCCGGGCAAACCCAACTATTGACCCAAGACATGATTCGGAGCCGATGCATATAATGCTATAAGTTCGGGGTGCCGCACTTGTGAAAGTGTTCGGACTTATCACACCATGATGCGGGAAACATAAGCCCCTAGTGTATTTAGCCGTAGCAAAGTGTACGAATGCAACATGTCATAAATTAACATATGTATAAGAAAGGAATGCAATTATAAGCAAAAAGGTGCTGCATTGTTTATTCAAGAAATACTGCCGTGAATGCAGAACGATACAAATAGTGCGGTAAGCAAGGGATGGGACTATTAAACATGTTCCCCTCCAGGGGTAGGCTGCAGAATGGTGTATAAAACAGATTTAATGCTCTTAATGGAGACCACCTGGATATTCGTCGTAGCCTTTCTCCTTCCTTGGCTGTTGCATCGTGAGTTCGGCCGGTCTACTGCCGGACAGGGCCTCTGATGAACGGAGTCTTGTGGGTAAAAAAAAGAAAGAAAAAGAGAAAAAAAAGAACAACGCACTTGAGAGCCCCTGGTGTGGTTAAGCCGCATTCTGGGCCTATCATGGTCGTGCCCCTCCCCTTATGCCCATGGTATCTCCAGAGCGTAATGATGTACGCGAAGGACCAGTCTTGCAATTTTGCAGGGGCTGGGGTTGGGGCCGCATTGCTACGCGTGCTTAGAACGTGCCAGGTGGTCTTGTTGTAGGTTACTCCGGGCGCGTTTAGCCGTGTCCGGTCGCTTAATGGCCGGACCCGAGAATTGCCTTAAGAGGCTGCACTGTACTTCTGCCGTGAGAGCCGCTGTATGTTCCTCCGTTTGGAGAGAGCGTTCAGTGTTTCCGTTGACCGTGATGACTCCTCGAGGGCCTGGCATCTTGAGCTTGAGGTATGCGTAGTGCGGCACCGCGTTGAACTTTGCAAACGCGGTACGTCCGAGCAGAGCATGATAGCCGCTGCGGAATGGAACTATGTCGAAGATTAACTCCTCGCTTCGGAAGTTATCCGGGGTTCCGAAGACCACTTCCAGTGTAACTGAGCCTGTACAATTGGCCTCTACACCTGGTATGACGCCTTTAAAGGTCGTCTTTGTGGGTTTAATCCTTGAGGGGTCTATGCCCATTTTGCACACTGTATCCTGATAAAGCAGGTTCAGGCTGCTGCCGCCGTCCATCAGGACTCTGGTGAGGTGAAATCCATCGATGATTGGGTCTAAAACCAATGCGGCGAATCCGCCGTGGCGGATGCTGGTGGGGTGGTCCCTTCTATCAAAAGTGACCGGGTAGGAGGACAATGGGTTGAACTTCGGGGCGACTGGCTCCATCGCATATACATCCCTGAGTGCACGCTTCCGCTCCCTTTTGGGTATGTGGGTTGCTTATATCATGTTCACCGTCCGCACTTGTGGGGGGAAACCCTTCTGTCCTCTATTGTTTGGCGGTCGGGTCTCTTCCTCGTCATCGCTATGCAGCCCCTTGTCGTTGTTTTTGGCAATTAGCTTGCCTGCCTGCTTGAATACCCAACAGTCCCTGTTGGTGTGGTTAGCTGGCTTTTCGAGGGTGCCGTGTATCTGGCACGAGCGATCGAGTATTCAGTCCAAATTGGACGGACCCGGAGTAGTTCTTTTGAATGGTTTTTTCCGCTGACCGGGTTTAGAGCCTGTGAATCCGGCGTTGACTGCCGTATCCTCATTATTGTCGCCATTAATGCGGTGTTTGTTCTTGTTGTGACGCGACCTGCCATTGCGGTCCTTGATATCTGGACTGCCAGAATTTTTGCTGAGGTTGTTGCTGCGGGCTAGCCAGCTGTCCTCTCCCACGCAGAAGCGGGTCATGAGTGATGTGAGGGCTGCCATGGATTCCGGCTTTTCCTGTCCCAGGTGCTGGGCAAGCCACTCGTCGCGGATGTTATGTTTGAAGGCCGCGAGGGCCTCTGCACCCGGGCAGTCGACGATTTGATTTTTCTTAGTTAAGAATCGTGTCCAGAATTGTCTGGCTGATTCGTCTGGCTGCTGAATTATATGGCTTAGGTCGTCAGCGTCTGGTGGTCGCACATACGTGCCCTAGAAGTTATCAAGGAATGCGGGTTCCAGGTCCTCCCAACACCCAATTGATTCTGCTGGCAAGCTGTTAAGCCAATGCCGAGCTGGTCCTTTAAGCTTGAGTGGGAGGTATTTGATGGCGTGAAGATCATCACCGCGGGCCATGTGGATATGAAGGAGATAGTCTTTGATCCAAACCGCGGGGTCTGTTGTGCCATCATAAGATTCAATATTCACGGGTTTAAACCGTTCGGGGATTTGATGGTCCATTACTTCATCTGTGAAGCATAGTGGGTGTGCGGCGCCTTTGTATTGGGCTATATCACGACGAAGCTCAAAAGAGCTTTGTCTACCGTGTTCGGCCCGGCCGGACTTGCTGTGTCCGACATGATGGTTGTCGTCACGTATCATGGGGCGCCCACGTGATCCGTAGATCGATCTTGATTGTCTTGCCTTATCCTCCAATATATCTCGCAAGTCCAGAGCGTTCCCATGTGGCCTTGTGCTTTTTGAGTGATGCCGGGGTATGGTTCTAGTGGAGGGCCTAGAGGCCTCTCTGTCATGGCCACGGGGTGGTCGATCATCCGTATTGTGCGCTGGTGATGCAGGTCTATATGCCTCCTCCTCTAATCGGGGGAGCAGCTTGCGTTTGGGGTAGCTTTTGGAGGGGCGTTCGAGCTCATGCTCTTCGGCCACAAGGACTTCAGTCCATCTGTCGGCTAGCAGATCTTGATCAGCTCTAAGCTGTTGCTGCTTTTTCTTGAGGCCATTTGCCGTGGCCATAAGCCTGCGTTTAAAACGCTCTTGTTTGACGGGATCCTCGGGCACGACAAATTCGTCGTCGTCGAGGCTTGCCTCGTCTCCTGAGGGAGGCATGTAATTATCATCCTCTACCTCTTCGTCTGCCGCTCTCTCATGAGGGCTGGCTTCTCCGTCCTCCTGTGCTGAATCTTGCTGGAGGGGGTTGTCTTCGGCACTGTCTGGGGTATTATTATCTCCGGTGCCGGAATCTCCATTCTTGCTGTGGCGAGATTTACAGCGGCGCCGCTGACGCCGGCGCTTGGGCTGTTTCTTGGAGGGGTCATCCTCCACTATTCCTTCGCCATTCCCATCCTTTGGGATATCCACCATGTATATGTCATATGATGAGGTGGCTTTCCAGTGCCCAGTAGGCGCTGGTTCTTGGTCGTCTCCGGCATCGTCGTCCATACCGTCGATGTCTTCGGAGTCGAAGTCTAGCATGTCGGTTAGATCGTCGACAGTGGCTACTAAGTGGGTGGTGGGTGGGCTTTGAATTTCTTCATCGTCCGCATCCCCATCGTCCTGACCGCAGTCCAGCCAGGGCTCTCCTGATAACGAGAGATACTTTAGCAAACTCAAGATGTCGCCGAAAGGTGCGTGTTGAAAGTTGTCCGCAGCGGTGAACTCCATGATCAGCGCCCAATCGGATTCGATTGGAGGGGTCGCGGGAGGTGCGGAGTCCGGCGAGGAGTCTGGCACCTCGGAGTCACGAACTTCACAAGGGACAAGGCCAGTATTCGGCTCCATCGCCGTAGAGGTTGCAGCCCCCGAGGCAGTATCTAGCCACCCATCCTCGATCTGCGCAGCCGGCTCCGAATCGAGGGTCAGAGCATGCTCGCGTGCGGCCTCCAGGGCACTGTCCGGCTGCAGAGCTAAATCATGCCCATCATGACAGTGCGGCGCGCTCGGCTGTGGCTCGAATCCATCGAAGATCAAGTCTCCGCGGATGTCAGCCGTGAAGTTCAAACTTCCAAATCTGACCTGACGGCCGCTTTTGATCTGCTCCAGATGGCCAAGCGAATTGGCCCGCAGTGCAAAGCCACCGAATACGAAGATCTGTCCGGGGAGAAAAGTCTCACCCTGGACTGCGTCGTTGTTGATGATCGAAGAAGCCATCGAGCCTATCGGCGACGACATAGAGGAACTGTCAATGAAAGCACCAATGTCGGTGTCAAAACTGGCGGATGTCGGGTAGGGGGTCCCGAACTATGCGTCTAGGCGGATGGTAATAGGAGACAAGGGACACGATGTTTTACCCAGGTTCGGGCCCTCTTGATGAAGGTAAAACCCTAGGTCCTGCTTGATTGATATTGATGATGTGGGTATTATAAGAGTAGATCTACCACGAGATCAAGGAGGCTAAACCCTAGAATCTAGCCTATGGTATGATTGTTGTTCGTCCTATGGACTAAAACCATCCGGTTTATATAGACACGGGAGAGGGCTAGGGTTACACAGAGTCGGTTACAATGGTAGGAGATCTACATATCCGTATCGCCAAGCTTGCCTTCCACGCCAAGGAAAGTCCCATCCGGACACGGGACGAAGTCTTCAATCTTGTATCTTCATAGTCTTGGAGTCCGGCCGATGATGATAGTTCGGCTATCCGGACACCCCCTAGTCCAGGACTCCCTCAATGGGTATCATCCACATCAGTTGGAGAGATCAGGAGTTTTCTTGGACTCGCAGGATATTACTGGAGGTTCATTGAGAATTTCTCCAAGATTACAAAGCCCGTGACAGAGTTGTTGAAGAAGGACACCAAATTCAAATGAACTGAGGAATGTGAGGCCAGTTTTTAGGAGTTGAAGAAGCGTTTGGTTAAAGCTTTAGTGTTGATTCTTCCAGATCAACGCAAGGATTATCAAGTGTATTGCGATGCTTCTCGTCGAGGACTTGGAGCAGTGCTTATGCAGGAGGGAAGAGTTGTTTCATATGCCTCACGACATCTTAAACCACATGAGCAAAATTATGCTACACATGATCTGGAGTTAGCAGCTGTAGTGCATGTATTGAAGACATGGAGACATTTTCTCATCGGTAACCACTGTGAGGTATGCACGGATCACAAGGGTTTGAAGTATACCTTCATGCAGAAGGAGTTGAATCTCAGGCAGAGGAGATAGTTGGAGCTCATTAAGGATTATGATATGAAGTTGCACTACAATCCCGGAAATTCTAACGTAGTAGCCGATGCGCTGAGCCACAAGAGTTATGTTAGTACGCTCATGACCGGAGGATTACCCAAAGAGTTAGCAGAGGATCTTTGTCGAGTTAGGTTTGGAAATAGTTCCGAGAGGTTATGTAGCAGCATTGGAAATTCAGTCTACCTTGATGGATAAGATCAGAGAAGCTCAAAAGACTGACAAGCAGATTGTCGAGATAAAGGAAAGGATGAGCAAAGGAAAGGCTAAAGGATTTTGTGAGGATGAGCACGATACTTTATGGTTTGAGGATTGCATATATGTGCCTAATGCCCCGAGATCAGGAGGTTGATCCTGCAGGAGGCCCACGATTCGCCGTATTCGATTCACCCAGGAAACACTAAGATGTATCTGGATTTGAAGGAAAGTTTCTGGTGGACCAGAATGAAGAAGGATATTGCGGAGTACGTAGCGGTATGTGATGTATGTCCGATAGTAAAGGCAGAGCATCAGAAGCTAAAAGGATTTCTACAGCCATTGACAATACCCGAATGGAAGTGGGACAAGCTAGGCATGGATTTTATCACAGGATTGCCCAGGACTTGTTCAGGCTATGACTCGATATGGGTTGTAGTCGATCGGTTAACAAAGGTAGCTCATTTCATCCCAATGAAGACCACTTACACCAGCGCTAAGTTGACAAAGATATGACCAGGATCGTATGTCTGCATGGAGTTCTTAGGACCATTGTATCAGACAGAGGAACCTAGTTTACCTCAAAGTTCTGGAATCAGTTGCATGAGACTTTGGGTACCAGGCTAGAGTTCAGTACATCCTTTCATCCACAGACAGATGGACAGACCGAGAGAGTCAATCAGATTTTGGAGGACATGTTGAGAGCTTGTGCGCTAGATTATTGATCTAGTTGGGACGACAATTTGCCGTATGTAGAGTTCTCTTACAACAACAGTTATCAAGCCAGTTTGAAGATGGCCCCTTTCGAAGCTTTGTACAGAAGGAGGTGCAGGACACCATTGCTATGGGGTGAAGTTGGAGACCGTCAGTTGTTTGGACCAGATTTGGTTAAAGAGTACGAAGAGAAGGTTAAACTGATTCGCGATAGACTCAAGGTAGCCCAGTCCAGGCAGAAGAGCTGTGCGGATTCTAAACGCAAGGAGACAGTTTACGAAGTCGGAGATAGAGTATATCTGCGTGTGTCCCCACTTCGAGGAGTTAAGCGTTTTGGAGCCAAGGGAAAGTTAGCACCACGTTTTGTGGGACCATACAAAGTTTTGGAATGTATGGGAGAAGTTGCTTACAAGCTGGAATTGCCAGAAGGATTGTCAGGAGTTCACGATGTGTTTCATATTTCCCGGTTAAAGAAGTGCCACGGAGAGATGGTCGATATTCCCCTGAGAGATACAGTGCCACTGGAAGTGATTCAGTTGGATAGTGATTTGACTTACGAGGAGAAACAAGTGAAGATTCTCGAGTTTGCCAGCCGAGTCACACACAACAAGGTTATCAAGTTCTGCAAAGTTCAGTGGAGCCACCATACAGAGGATGAAGCCACCTGGCAACGAGTAGAAGACCTACTGAAGGACCACCCACACCTATTTTCTAGCCAAACCGAATCTCCAGGGCGAGATTCATCTTGAGGGGGGTAGGTTTGTAACATCCCAAATTTTCAATTTGGAATGTTATACATAGGTCATCATTGCATATCATAGTTTATTGCATTTTGGTTCATCCTAGAAATTCTAAGCAACTCAAGGACCCCCGGAGAGAGTTGGGGATTTCGTTATTTTTATATTTGAGTTTTTCTCAAATTTTGAAAGGAGGATCATTTGGTTTTAATTATTTTCTCTTCAAATATTTCAAATGTTAAGACAAAAGAGAGGGGCTAAAATGACTTCTCAAAATAAAAGAAATATTGGAGGAAAAATATTAAAATCAAATTTTATTTTTATTTGGAGTTTTATTGCTATTTTATTAGAATTAGGAAAACAATGTGTTTTCAAAACTGCATTAGTGGCCCAAATAAATGTTCACTTTGTCCACAATATTATTAGAGGACCGTGAAAATTTATTTCAGGATTTTTCGTCTCCATTTAGTATTTCTTTTGTTTATTTTTCCACGTCAGATTTATTAAAAAACAGTGAACCGACCTAAACGGGCCGTGTCCGACTCGGACACCTCGCCTGGCCAGCCCTTATAAGCCACAGTCCACCCCGCCGCCTCGACCCCCACGCCGCCGCTGCCGCCGCCACCAGCTCACGCCGCCGCCGCCACCCCGTCGCCCCGC